>NW_017307573.1:214728-276158 GCF_000935625.1 Nanorana parkeri
CCCATCATCAGTAATTTTACCCTAGGGTTCAAATCTGCTTGACAAATGTGTGATCTACCCAAAAGTACAAAGCATTATTATCTATGGTACAAATCGCTTAAATTGATGGCTACCCCTTCCAAATGATGCGTGACATGTTTAGCCGTGTTGCCTTATATGGCATGCACCATATTTCACTAGAGGACGATTCTTGCCAAGTTTTAGAGGTGGAAGACGCCCATTGCCCAAACATATTTCAAAGTTCATCCCATTTTCTAAGGAGAAAAAAAAAAGAATACATATGGCAACAACGATTAAATAATATTTGTGGTTCGCTGACTGTTATGCTTACATCTCTTAAAGTATCCTGTTAACAGCTTGTCACATTAGAGGGGCCACACAATAATTCTGGCACGGTTTGCCTTTAATGGAAAGGCATTTTAACTGTCAGCAGCATTTTCTAGAGATATTTAGTGAGTCATTCTGCAATAATGGACGTTCTGTGCTTAGGACCGTACAAAAGGAACGATTGATGATCGCAAAAGTTAGCACTGTTGTGTGAAAGTGCGTTTAGAAAATGGTTATGCGTGCTTGTCAGTTAAAGAGACAGGGCTCAGGGTTGCTTGTTTACAAGTCGAAGGAAGAACTAGAAGAATATGTGAAAAGGCATCAGAAGAATAAAGAGTTTGTCATTTTCTAATTGCTACTTTGTGTAATTATGGACTACAGGTGTGTAGCTGAAACTTTGTTTCTTTGAAGATGTTGGTTCAGATACTGAGAGATATTATTTCAAGTGGCAGTGGCGGATTAACTCTTTGTTTGCTGGACTCCTGTGTAGTGTGTTCAATGCATTGTACTTGAAACGTTGGGTAACACTGTTATAATGGGACAATTATGTAGGCTAGGTGTATGCACCCACATTTATCAATACAACTATTACTATTACTTCTTCTAAGTATAAATATTGTTGCAGCATAGCAGCTATGTTGTGTTTATTACCCCAAAATAGGAGTCCTTGTACAACTGTTTTGTTTTTATTTCCGAAGGGATAATTTAGAGTTCAAAGGTTTTATTTTTAAGATAACAAAACTGCTATATTTTGAAACAACAAGGACACGTCAGTAAAAGCAAACCGCATGTATAAATAAAGCAAAGTTTTTGGCCTTAGGCCCTTTTCACACACGTGGTCCAATCGGGTCCGCCTGCCAGTTTTTGAAGTGGACCCGATCGGACATCTAATCCTAGTCTACGCGCAGCTGGGTCTAAATGGACAGGCATCCATTTACACCCAGTTACCCCCGACTCTGGCCAGGTCCAGAAAAACAGAATGGATTTCCATTTCGCCGGGCTTGATTGCGCTGGATCGGGAATAATCTGATGTAAACATACCCATTTAGATCCGACTCCCCATTGTCCAACATGGGGTCTGGCAGTTTTTAGCACGCTGGAGGAAAAAACTGGACAGACACAGATGTCACATTGGTGACATCCAATCCGCACCCTTCTGATCAGGAGAGGATCCGTACACAGCCCTGATCAGCCTGGGTGGAAGGGGCCTAACTTCCCAAAAATACACAAAGGTGGTCACAGGAACACAGGAAATGATGATGGCTTGACATAAAGGGGTCAAGACAGATCGACTGGAGCATAACTGGGCATCATGCTGGCAATGATCATGATCCTCATTCTCATTATCTTTGGGGGAAAAATCTGATTATGTATTGAAATATAATAAAAAGACCCGCAGGCCCATATTCAACCACTAATCCTTAAATACTTTTTTATGTATATTATAATCGAGTACAGACACAGGGCCGTGATCTTTGGAAATGAATAACCAGGCCCCTGGACAACCTTTATCTAACCTGACATGGACATCCACTATTCAATGCCTAATAGAGCAGGTGCACACGGAGGCATTTGCAGCTTTCGTGTGTTACTCGGCCAAAACCACGTGACATCCTCCTGAAAATAGCTCCTGCATCTTTTCGCGCAACAGGCATTTTCTTACGTGCGATGCAATGTCTTTGCATATCCAGATATCCAGATATGACTATATAAGTAGCAGTGGCATCATCACTGTGCTGTACATAGTCTGTGCAGAAAGCAGAGTTGTGGGAAGGGCTCAGCAGGTCCACACACTGCAGGTTGCCTGCAGAAAACTACAGGAGGGGCGGATACAAGACCAGTCATCCTGCACAAGGAGAGAAAGCAGCAGTGGCTGGTCTTTATACCAGGAAGCTGCTGAAAAATTAATTCAATTTGCATGGCACCCCAACATGCTACTGCAGTGTTGGACATTGCATGTGAGTTGCACATGCCAAGTATTGGGGTCTTCTGCGTTTAAAAAGAAAAAAAGAGGTCATGTTTTTTGTGCATTGAAGGGACACTGTCATGAGAAAATCATTGAGACTGGCATTCGATGAACTCTCCTTTGAGAATGCGGGTTTCATGGCTGTCATGTTGATGTTTTAGCTTCAATGCTATCTCAGTAGCTGACATGAAACAAGTATAGGCATAAGGAGGTCTGACAACTTTCTAAAACTCATTTTAAAGCATGTTTGTTCTGGGTCTGTGATCCAGAATACTTAAAGAAGAACTCAGGGCAAAGCTTTTATTCACACTAGCAGTGCAGGTGCCTAAATAAAAAAAGCAATAGTCACCTGAACCTCGGAGCCGGATGGGTTTCACAGCACTCCCTCCAGTTGTCTCCTTCTAAACTGCAGCAATGGTATGTCCTTTGGTGTCCTCACATGCTATACACTGTATATAGAACGTTATGACTTGGGGACCTTATACCGCTGCAGGGGAGGGGGAGAAAGGCTCCAGGAACCCCCCTAAGAGCAAACCTCTCCGAGGATCAGGTGAGTATAACTTTTTTATTTTAGCACCTTGACCAAAATGAGCTGTTATCCCTTGCAGTGCGGGCTGAGGGTTTTTGGCTCTGATTCTGGCATGAATGCACCCTAAAGTGTGCTGGCAGCATATACAAAATGATTACCATGCATTGTGTGAATGGACCGTTTCCCTTTAATCTTAAGTATCAGATTGCTATACATCTTGGTATCATTATTTGATTTTGTCAGCTTAGCACATTTTTAGAAAGTTACTCACAAAAATGTGTTTTCACAGAATGTTACCAGAATGTATAACTCACCAAACGACTCATTTTTACTAACTGTAAGATTCCCAGCATATATCTGATCCTTTAAGACATCACACATTGCAAACAAAGTCACTCCTAGGTTGTACCTACAATCCCTAGCTATAGTGAATAGTTCTATTGTATGCACGATTCAGTCCTAGGTAATAGCAGAGCCACCACAATTCAGTGACCTTTGCTTCTATATCAAGTATATAAACACTCCCTTTCCTACCATTATCAACTACCAGTGTGCACTGCTCCCATGATGAGTAAATGGTTCTGGGAGTGAAATTTAAAGCTTCTTTTTAAAGCAGAATTCCATAAAGATATACAATATGACTATTGCAATTTTGTATTCATTATAAATGTGTTACATGTAACAAGTTTTACATTTTAAACTTTTACTTGTTAAATGCAACAAGTAAAAGTCCTTTGTGTTTATGTTAGCCTGTTGTGATAATCTCTGTTAAGGTGCCCACACACCTTGCGATAATCGTACGATTATCGTAAGGTGTGTGGAAGCCGTGGGACCTCTACTACTGTAGGGTCGCACGACTTTTATCTTACGAACATGTTCGAAAACCCGCCGAGCATCTAACGATGTTCGGCGGTGTGTAGCATGTTCGTAAGATAAAAGCCGGATGGGACGGTGTGCGCAAGCCCTCAGGGGGGCGCGGCTTGCGATCATCGCAAGTACGATCTGCCTGTCCAAGATAGGCAGATCGTACGTTTTTTTTAATTACCTTACAACCATCGCAAGACAAAAGTCTTGCGATGGTTGTAAGGTGTGTGCCCAGCCTTACAGTAGCACTCAGACTGGTAGAAGGAGAGCTTGCACAGTCAGGCATTGCTGTCCTTCACATGGGCTGACAGTGGATATTCTGATAGGAGAGAGCAGAGTGAGCAGAGCAATGACTCACCACATTGCTGCTACACCTTTATTGTCTAATCAGCCAGCTTGGGTGTGTTGTGCTGCTACTGTAGTGAAGGATCTGGCTGTGCTGTATGGCAGTGATGTTTAGATTACAAAAGTGGCTTTAAAGAATACAAATCTTTTGTGAGTAAATCAGCTACACACACACACACTTAGGATTGTGTATAATAAATGTGACCATCTCTTAAAGAAGAACTCCAGGTATACAAAAAGTTATCCCTTGCAGTGGGGCTACCACATGCACTGCAATGCTCTTTTTTGTCTAGGGGCCAGCAATGCAGAAGATATGCTCACCTGATCCTCTGTCTTGTGGTGGTCAGCACTCACCTCTCTCCCCCTCCACTCCACGTCCCTCAGCCACCTCACGTCTAATGCAGGTGAATGGACTGCATTAGGCATGACGACACCAACGGGGCTTAAGGTGCCCATACACTGTGCGATTCTCGTACAAGAATCGAGGGGAAATCCCGCGATCGTACGAGAATCGTACAGTGTATGGAAGGCGTGCGACCGTTTCTACTGTACGGTCGTACGTCATCCGTCGAACAAGCAGGCTTGAAAACCCGCTGAGAATCGTACGATTCTCGGCGGGTTAGTGGCCTGCTTGTTCGACAACTGCCGAACGGGCCGGTGTGCTCACGCGCACACTGCCCGTTTCCATGATCGCAAGTACGATCTGCCCGTCCAAGATGGGCAGATCGTACGAGCTTTCAATGAGCTTACGACCATCGCAAGACAAAGGTCTTGCGATGGTCGTAAGGTGTATGGGCACCTTAAGGCCCCGTTCCCACTGCGCGATATGCAAATCGCGCGTTTGTCGCGCGATTTGCATATTTGCACGACATCGCGAGATTTGCCGCGCGATGTCGCGTTCAAGCTTGCATTGAGCAAGCTTGAATCGCGGCTAAATCCGCTCCAAAAAGGGTCCTGCTGTAGCGACACACGACCCGCGACAGCAGGACAAAGCCCAGGGGAGAAGTGGCTCCGGCCAGGTGGGATTGAGGACCTGATCAGTATATTTTTTTTTATTTGAGCCCCTAGACCAAAACAAGCAGTTAACCCTTGCAGTGAGGGGGTAGCCACACCGCAGGGGTTAACGTTTACATTCCTGGAGTTGCTCATTAAGATGGTCATATATAAGTAAATCTATGACCTGTTTATAGAGAATGATTCAATAATTGTTTTTCATTTTTTTCACTTCATGCTTTATTTTGACTCAAATGTTTAAAAGTCTCATAGTTGAGATTTTGATGTTAATAGGAAAACTGTGAAAAGTAGACAGGCTGGGTAAAAGCAGTAAAGAAATGCAAAGTAGAGAAAATGGAAACCACCTGATTTAGGCTACATAAATCTTCAAATAAAGTTATGGCAGAAGAAGCAGAAACATGAACAACTTTTTATAGATCTAATAAGACATAAGACAATTGGGTAATTTGCTAAAGGAATAAGGACAATTTATTCAGCAAAATTAATGTTCATTGAGCTTAGCAAACAAATCGAAGACATGTTACAGAACAAGTCCGGGCATTTAACAAAAGCTTGACGTCATCACATCTATGCAAGGTCCATTTACTTGTATTAAGCTGCTCATACACCTGCCGATTTATCGTACGATAATCGTGGGAAATCCCGCGATCGTAAGATAATCAGCAGGTGTATGGAAAGCGTGCGACCGTTTCTACTGTACGGTCGCTGGCCTTTTGTCTTACGAGCAGGCTCGAAACCCCGCCGAGAATCGTACGATTGTCGGCGGGTTTGTGGCCTGCTTGTAAGATAAATGCCGCATGGGCCGGTGTGCGCAAGCGCACACGGCCCGTTCAGCATTGCAGTCATCGGAAGCCTGCCCTTCAGTGGGGCGGGCTTGTGATCATCGCAAGTACGATCTGCCTGTCCAAGATGGGCAGATCGTACGTTTTTTTAAATGACCTTACGACCATCGCATGACAAAAATCTTGCGATGGTTGTAAGGTGTATGGGCACCTTTAGACGTGAGCACGCCAAGGGATATACCACAGCGGGGGAGAGAGGTGAGTGGCACATAATTGGGTATTCAAAGTGAACACAGCTTCACCTTATTTACTATTAATTACTCTGCAAATTGAGCGTACACCCTGGAATTCATACAGAGTGTCTATGACACTCTTTAGAATTTTGTATTGCATCTGCACAAAAACAGGTGCATGAATTTGGCACAAGCACTGCCATTTGCCATCTGAAGGTGCGCTGAGGTTGGAGTGTCCATACCGGAAAACCGCCCTCAGTGCAGTCTTCTACCTTGCATGAGCACTGCACCAGTCACACAGCAATGAAATGGCTGAGGAGTTGTACTAGTGGATGTATATAGCCTGTTATAGACCTAGTTCCCCATCATATGTCCAAGTCTGACAAATATGCAACTGCACTATTGAGCTGACATGGATTCACTGGTGCACAGCCACATGTATCTGCGTATATCTAACACTAGTTTGTGCATACATTTAAAAGAAAAATGTCAGAGGTGAGAGAATTGTTCAGGCATACATTTTAATTAGCATATAAAATCAAAATGTCTATTGCACTTACAAATGTTAACATTTGGCCACCATGTAAGCAGATTGAAGGAATCCACTAGAGTGGACATAACAGGGTTCCAAGAGAACGTGACCTATGGGAACTTGGCAGGGAAAGATAGCCTAGTGATCAGCAACCTCCACAATGCCAGATGCAAAATTCTCCAGCTGCTATTTATGCTTTTCAAAGACGAAGGAGAGGTGACCCCAAAACATGTAAGGCGTGGCAGGGGAACTTTAGACCTGGTGCTAGAGGGCTGCTGATCAGTTGGCTGGTTTTCTATACTAACTCCTGGAAAGGCACACCCTTTTGAAGCTTACCTCATACCAGCTTTATAGGGTTAAGTATTCCCCTCACCTACCTACACTGTGTAGGACAAAGCTTTGGAGTCCCAACGCTTTAGAAATGGGTTTATAACCTTTTCCAGGCTGATAGATCTCAATTACTTTCTTTCTCATTTGTTTCTGGATTTCTTTGGATCTCGGCATGATGTGTAGCTTTTGAGGATCTTTTGGTCTACTTCACTTTGTCAGTCAAGTCTTAAGGTGGCCATACACTTTACAACCCTCGCAAGCCTTTTGCCTTGCGGGGGTTGTAAAGTACAATCTGCCCATCTTGGACAGGCAGATCATACCTGCGATGACTGCAATGTTGAACGGTGCGCGCAGTGTGAGCGTGCGCACACCGGCCCGTTCGGCAGTGATCTCTCGATCATGTTAAAACATGCTCGATATACAAAAGTCGTGCGACCGTACATTAGAAACGGTTGCACGCCTTTCATACACTGCACGATTATCGTACGATCGCGGGATTTCCCGCGATTCTCATACAAGAATTGTGCAGTGTATGGGCACCTTTATTTAAGTGATTTCTTGATTGCGAAAAGGTTTGGCAGTAATCAGGCCTGGGTTTGGCTAGAGAAATTGAACTCAGATGTGATAAACCAGAGTTAAGTTATGGTTTAACAGGGGGGGGCAAACACTTTTTCACACAGGGCCATGTGGGTTTGGATTTTGTTTTCCCTTCATAATAAAAACCTTCCTTTAAAAATGGCATGTTGTGTTATCTTTGACTAATATTTAAATTTGTTTGATGATCTGAAACATTTAAAGTGTGACAAACGTGCAAAACAATGAAAAATCAGGAAGGGGGCAAACACTTTTTCACTCACTGTATATATATATAGCTATATATCTATAGATATATAGCTATATATATATATACACAGTATTATATACAATTATTAGAATGTATTTCTGCCAAGTCCAGTGGGCTTTGGATTTTGTCTTTCAGTTGGAAGCCTTTAAGTACAGCTACTCCTGTGTTCATTTGTGTTCATTTGAAAAGTCATGTTTCCTTTTCCAGGTTTACAGGAAGCTACCATAACTGTGCTATAAACTGAAAGCACGGTTTGTTGAAAGAGAGCATACAATATGCAAGAAAGAGTGCTGCCTCTGTACATCTGCGTTGTGGTCACTGTCTTAAAAGAAATAGGCTACCACTGACAACCGTCTGAAAATTACAGATGCTTATCAATAGGCTTCAATACTGTGAGTCATTCAGCCAGAACAAGTATGCAAAACAGAATGTATGAATTTGTTCTGGGTGTGTGTCTGAGAATGTACTGATTCCAGACATAGCCAATCAATAAGCATTTTCATGTTAGGTCATCAATGGCAGTCCCCATATTTCTTTCAGTTAATTATGAGAGGTTGCCCTTTTGAAAATGCTAGTTCCATGGCTTTTTTTATCTTTAGACTTGGAACTTGAAAAAAGCAAGAAATAAGGTCTGGGGCACACAGGCTTGAGCTTGTATAAGATCTAGCTGCTTGTTTAAAGTGACAGTCAGCCATTAGGATCTTTGTTTTGCCATACTTGAGCTGAAGGGTGCTTCAATGACTTCAAGTAAGCTGCTCACAGCTTGCCGAATGCATCATAAATGCTTTGCTAAAGCTTGCTGAAAACTTGCATTTATAAAAGTTCCCGATGAGTACAAGAATTTCCTAAACTTTTGTAAATGAACCACTTGGTGTACACACTGCTCTTATAGAAGATAAAACCTGTGTGAATTAGACCTAATAAGCATCACCATGGTCAGCACTAACCACTTTAGAAGCAGCCCTTGCTCTGGATAATTTCATCTTTTTGTTGATTTGTTGTAATAACGGCTCATCCTTTTCACCAACCTCTCCTTCTCTGATGTTTCATATTAGGACCAAATTAGGAATAGCAATACCAGTTATTTCCATCAGCATTGGCTACAGGTGCTTTTGGAGTGATACCAACTTTTGGTGGGGCAGTCCTCTCAAAGCATCAGAAGGGTATGCAGGCTGGTATTACATGGCAGGGAGATGTAGGTTTGATATACTGCTGTGTTTGGAAAGAGAATGCACAAAATCAGCTTACATTTTTACTGTAGCCAGATATAATAGCCAAAAATGAATACAGCTCTCTATTCAATATGACGTTCTTAAATGTATTTTACGTGCAAGAACCTTGCAGTCAATGTACAGCAGAGCTCAGAGCAGGAGAGGAAGAAGCTGCTCAAGGAGTCAAACAGTTCATGTGCTGATAAAAAAAAAAAAAAAAAACAGTAAAAGAGAGACAAGCTCATCACAGTGCTTCTTCTCTTTCACTGTCCCATCACTAGATAGGGGTGGGACCATGACAGCTTGGGCTAGCTAACTGTCATTCAACCTAGAAGACTAATGTCATCTTGTGACGAAAAAGAAGTAGTGTGGGGGACAACTCCAAATTAGCAGTGATCATTGCCTCGCATATCTTTTATATTTTATGTTTAAATTGGCTAATACTTTTTTGTTTTTATTTTTGCATATTAACGGGGTTCCTGTATCATGCCAGTAGCCCTGCCAAATCATGTGATGTTAGCTTTCCAGCTGCTTGGAGCATGTTTAACTCATATAGGGGAATATTTATAAAGCTGTGCATGTGACATTAACCACACATTCACATTACCTACACTGCTGAATAATTCACAGTATTTATAAAACTACATTCGCCCCAGAACGTAGTGAGCTGGCCGGGATGCGATCCAGTGTGTTCCAGCACCAAATCGGGCCGGAACGCACTGGAGTTTGTGTGAACTAGCCCTGAAAGTCATAACATACATACTGTAAATTTAATAGAAAGAAAGTTATCAAAAGAATGTAAAAAAGGGGGGGGGGGGGTTAATGCTTTCTTGCACCGGGCCCTTGAGGTTTCTAGTTACGCCTCTGCATCCACCTAGCTATACGCCGGGTGAACATTTTAGAAGTAAACCCGTGGGTGTTTTTAATATGCTATATTGATTAATGCCTCACAGTGATATCATATATTTGTAAATCAAAGATGATTAGATACATACAGTATTTTCTAGAAAGGAATATACGTAACCACCATCCTTATATAAAACACATTAGCCCCAGTTGACTTATATTTAATTCAATTCACTAACATGAGTTATATTAACTGTACTGATTATTAACTTTAAGATGTTTTCCTATCCGGATGTTCAAGCCTCAAGTATAGTCATATTGCAGGGGTGTAGAATTGCTTTTTTTTGCCTCAAATGGATATTTACTATTAAAAGTCTCTATTTTTATAACCAGTTATTTTATCTCTACCTTGAATGGATGTTTTCTGCTCTATGGAATATATACCACATAGAACCTCAAAATGATCACCAGTCAGAGGCTAACAACAATAAAGCCAATCTCGAGGCATAGCATAACCACAGTCCTATGACTTCCCTGCTACCCCTTCTCCATTCTTGTAAAACAAAGCTTTAAAAACTTGTTTTCACTCATCTGAGTCAGAAGTTACTTGCCCCTCACCAGCACCTCTTCCAGGAGTGGAAACCAGTGATCCAATGCAGTAGTCCATGCCCAATGTTGACTGGTCCCCTCTTTTATTAATTATCTAATGTAGATGGTGACAATGCCATAGAGTAGATGAAGGAAAGCTTAGTAAAATTATCCAAATTTACAAGGGCAGACTGTGTGTTAAAGCAGAATCTTTTAGATCCTATGCTGTATATCAATTAATAGGCTGCTACAGTACACTAAACATTCACTGCACATTCACTAGTTTGAGCAACAACCTCACATTCAGTACATTAAAAATATCATAGGAGGATTGCTTGCAGTGTCACAAGGGTTTGCAATCTAAATACAACTGCACACATAGACTAATAGCATTGATTGTTTGTTATTTATTTGTAATTGTATACCTCAACAAAGAGAGCCTCCAGCATTTCTTAAAAGCCCCTCCCCCTAGGGCCTTGGCATATCCCTAGGTGGATTTTTCTTATTTTTCCAATAACAAACATTTACTACTGGGGTGTGAAATCGTGCTCTCCTATACATACAGAGTTTTAAGCACACACCCACTAAAACCGTTTCTTTTAATAGCATTGGTTGATATTCTTTAATGATATTTACCAACATGATTGGAATTATTCTTTTGATTTCAATTAAACAACTTCTTATATTTTCTATTTAACACAGTTCAATTTATGTACATCATTAAAACAATAAAACATATAGCACGTGAAGAAGAGCAAGGATTAGCTTGTGCTGCTGCCTTCTGCATTTCCTAAACCTTAACACTTAACACTCAATGTTGTGTAAGTTTTAATACATGTATAGCAGATAAAATGGATGCAAGACTTGCACCAGCAGATATGACTGGTCGTCAAGACTGACTTAATTGTTGGTTTGTTGTTTCTTTTTAAATTTATATTTTATTTATTAATATTTAAATTTATATATGTATATATAATTATATTTAGTTATATCACTTTTTTTTAAACGTCTCTATATTAATGCACATTTAGTTAGGTGTAGATTGATTGATTGATTGCTGTGGATTTTTTTTGTCATGAATTCTTTTGTTGACATGTAAAATGTTATTAAAGCATTTATTATAAGCATCTCTATGGGGTCTATTCACAAAGCTGCCGAGGGCAGCCGAGTGAATGACCGATCAGAAGTGAAGTGAGCCGAACACTGTTCGACAAGACACAAGCCTTGAAGCACCTGTCTTGTAGATTAATTGCTTGTTGTAAAGGTAAAGGAGAACTATGAGGTGAGTGCTCTTCACTCACTCATAGTTCTTGCCGACCTGTGACAATGAAACTGTCACAGGTCGGCTCAGTAGATCGAGAAGTGAGCGAACACATACCGGCGTTTGCTCACCTCTCAATCCTGTCACAGCTGGATTCCCCCTTCCCCACTCCGATCCTCCAGCGCTGACTGGCGTTGTATCACTTACAGTCTATAAGAAGGGCTTTGTAGGCAAAATATGAACACTTTATCTTTAAATTAGCAAGAGTTAGTATTTATTAGCAGAAATTACATTTAGCATTTTGGATCTCATGTATACTCTGTTTATACAGCTCTCTGCAACTGCCAATCACTTTGCATACAACCTGCTATCCTAGCCCATGACAATGATATATGGTAACCAGGGTGAAGGGTGAAGTTTCTGATACACTTTGCAGCCTATAGAGAGAAGTGAGCCACAAGTTGGTAGCAGTGAGCTTTGGGATCCGGTGACATGACAAGTCTGTCATTCTGTGCTTGGAACTTGACCATCAAACTCAGGGAAATGTATATCAGGCAAGGGATGCTAGACAATTAGACATCATTTTTTTTTCTAGTTTGTCTGTATATATTGCCTACTCAGTCCTGGCATTATGCTCATACTTCTAATCCTATTAGATAAACAAGGTGGCACTGTGTGCTAGTTCTGCCGCAGTTCCTTTAACACTGCAAGGGAGGTATATGTTTATGTTGCCCAAAGTAACCAGATGCTTCCTTAGACTCTCATAAGGGCCTGTTTCCATGTCTGTATTTTTTTTAAAGCACATGAAGATTTAACAACTGCACAACTTCTATCTGTTTCTATTTTGATACATGTTGGGTGTATCTAAAGCACGTGGAGTGCTTTAGATACACCTACATATTTTTATCAAGTTCTTTTTACATCCTACTTGCTGCAGTTTTAACTCAGGTTTCAAGTAAGTAGCCTCCTGGGAGATTAATGGTATCACATATTAGCCACATGAAAAAGCCACAATATAAACATTTTATACGTGTTTTAATATACAGTATAATCAACTGCATGGGTAGCCCCACTAAAAATGAATACAGAAAACATATTTATAACATGCATTTTTAAGTGCAGAAGTCTGAATGGAAACTCTAAAAAATAAAAGGCAGTCTAACTGGTTACTCTAAGCAATACAAACATATTACTTTCACCCATTTTTAATATATGAAGTGGATGTAGCTTCATATTTAGTGATTGGTTGACTTAATGTAATAGTATATTTGTGGCTATATAGTTAAAACATGTATGTCTTAAAAAGACCATGCCCTACCAAATTGTTCTTTTATTATTAAATGGGTACAATATGCTTGGTGCACCTCCTTGCTTCTTCTACCAGACAGGTATCCTAGCAGGTAATCTTACACAGTAGAGTTCCTAGTTTTTGATTTCTGTAGCATAGTGTTGACTTCCTTGCTGTGCTTTACTCAGTCTTAGCAGGAAAACCTGGACTATTGAACCATTTGGTTTCTTACCTATACACTGAAGTCAATCCATAACTTAGGAGTACATTTTTGTCAGGTTAAATGTGCACATTTGACTATATTGATTATATTGCAGTTCAAATCACTTTCTTTGCTGTGAGTATCTGATTTTGTAGGGCAGTGGTGGTTTCTGCAGTGCACATTAACATGCAAAGTATTTATTTATTAACTTGCATATTTACATTGTGCTGACACATTGATTTACACATTACATTGAACTATTCACACCAGTCCCTCTCCCAGTGGAGCTTGCAATCTAATGTATACAAGAATGCAGGTTTATGTGCTTATTGAGCAGAAAAGAGATTGATTGATGAGGAGAGGTATTGGCAAGACTGAGTGATGTCTAGGATAGCTTGAGTCTTTAGCATTTAATACACTTACACATTTGCAAAAACCTCATATATTCTATTATGAATCTCTAGCTGGACCATTGAAAGATCAGAATGAGATTGAATGGGAAGAAATAATATTTGCAGCCTGGCCTTGACAAATATAGTATTTCTAAAAAGCTTTGACATGTTCCACGGTTGTTAATTTTACTAACTGATGCCTCTGTACATTTGTCCTTGAAAGGTAAAGGGTATTGATATAACAGACACACATTGATCTCTGATGACTGTAACCATGGTTATGAAAATTGAGCTGTTCATATTTTTCTCCTCTCCTTAGTGAAGCCTATTTTAGTAAGCTTATTTGCCCATGCAACCCCCATGTGCATTGATATGAGAACCTTTTGTACAATGAAATCTGACCTTCTCTGGAACTATGAATTGTTTTCATCAGAATTCGCTAGATCTCTGGTGCTTAAATTATCCATACTACAAATTACACAGAAGATGTGAACAGAACATATGAGCATCCTTTTTATATTTGCAATTGTTTTATACATATTGATGTTTTTTTTCATTTCTCTTCTTTTAATAAGGTCTACTTCAAGTGTGCAGTGGCAGCAAAAAAAATAATTTACTACATGCCACCAAAGATCAATGTTTAGTGATTTGCAACCTTAGGCTAATAAATGATCTAAATCATCAATGTGGCAGGGTTTAGCAAAAAAGCAGGTGGGGTTTGATAGGTTAGGGCAGGACAAGGAAACCTCATGGGTATATTAATTGACATAATAAATTTCAGACAATTCAGAATTAAATAAGGATAAGCAGTTACTATATTATCTTTCCCCAAACTCTTCCAATGCAATACTTGTAATTTAACTTTTGTTTAGAACAAGCAAAGTATATATGATCAGCAGTGCCAAGCATGGCATCCATAAGGGTAATATTATTTGCAGAAGCAGTATTGATATTTAGAAATATTCAAATTTTAATTCCCCGATGATGCTAATAATTTCCAGTGAAAGTTGTCAATATTTGTTGACCACAGACTTACATCTTATCATACTTTCCTCAAGTAATTCAATTTGTATCCTTGCTCCACAGGGCCATCTAAATATAATTATCCTGAAGGTTATGTTGAGAAATAAATGATCTCTAGCTGTATTACAGAATTTGAGAGATGTGTAGTTACCTTAGCTGGACACCATAATCCCATGTCACGTCCTGTGAGCTGAGCTGGAAACGTAAAACAATGTTATCTTCCTTCTGTAAGCTACTAATCAAGGTGAAGAGAGGAAGACATATTTGAAGGAGTGACACAGTGACGGGAAGTATGTATTTATATTATTCATAGCATTACCAGATGAAAATAAAGGGAGAAAAAGACTAAAACTAATCTATAGATTGGAGGAGGAGAGGTGATGTCACATCCCCTCTCATCCTCTCCCTCTCCAATCACATAATGCCTTGTAGTGTTTGAAAAAATACAAGACATTTTGTGAATGGGCAAGTAGTGAGGAGGGGCAGTTGATGCAACTGGAGCACTCTACTGCTTGAGTCGCATCTCTCCCTCCTTTCAGTGCCTGGAAGCTCAGCATTATGTGCAGATGACACCATGCTGCAAGGTAAGATTTGTATTCATGGCAACATCCCTCTACACATAACACCCAGTGTGTTAATGATCATTTACACACCTGCTGCAGCTGTCAAAGGATCCACAAATCATGTTAAACTGCATTTTGTACTTGAGGATGCAGAGGTACAGACCATTGCTGCAGTGTAGGAGGAGACAGGCTAGAGGGAGCACTGTGACAACTGGCCGGCTATGAGGTTCGAGTGAGTAAAATGTTTTTATTTTAGTCCCTATAGGAAAACGATCAGTTAACCCATGCTATGCAGGGGTAGCCCCACTGCAAGGGTTAAAAAATTGCTGCCTGGAGTTGTTCTTTGAATTAACTGATAAAATAAGTAAACAGGAAGTTGCTTTTCACATGATTGCATCATCTATTTGAATATTCACACAATTTATTTTGTGAATATACCCAGGGCCCTTAGTAAATCAACCTCAGTATTTTTTATTTCTTCTCACTATGCAATTTACAGGGGGATTGTTTAGTGGATCGTAGACGTGCAAGGGAATATCCTTCATCTCTATATAGTGACAGCAGTGAAAGGTGAAGTCTGTTTTGCTGTTTCTAAGATGCAAAAAAGTGAAGTGTGCCTCCTGACCATACAAAACAAAAACATTGGGTACAGTTATGGTGCTGTCATCATTCAGAAATTATTAGGGAATGTTTGAAATAAAGAAAAACAGCCATATTCCCCTTTATTTCCAAGGCGTTATAATAGGTTATGATCTCAGCCAAACATAAATGTAAAAATAACGAGAGGTGCTAATAAAATCTGATTCACAAAATGTGCTTTGTGCTTCTAAATGTTCCAGACATGTTTTGTCATCTCCTGTTTTTTATAATCCTAAAAGGCTTGCAGGCAGGGCATGGACAAAAACCTTTGCTGATGGTTTATTTTCATAACTGAAACGTGTTGTAATGTCAGTTTATAGCAATACCTCTACATGGCATATTTTCAAGACATTGCTAAGACTTCACATTGCCTAAACAGTTTAGTGCAGAACATCATGTCCCCACAAGAATATTAATAATATAAAGGAAAGGAATTTTACATTGTACTTACTCTGCATCTGGAGCATAGGAAAGAAGAAAGCTTGGAGAAGTCAGAATCTACTGTACAGCAGAAGTGAAGGCACTAAACTAAATACATAGTTCAGAAGAGAAACCCCACGTGTGTTGAAAAAACAACAACTTGTTTAGCGATAAACTATAGGCAAACAGCTAAATACACATATCAAATATGTAATAGAGCTGTCTTACCTGCCAAGAATTTGTATTGCTGTCCAACCATTTCTGAGATTTACGGAACTCTGCCATATGCCCTGTCTGTCAGGGTAGGAGACCTGATTTCTCTCTGTTGCTGTTAAGTAACACTGATGGGTCTCCTCCCCATCATGTACCTGGACAGTGAAAAGAGAAGTAGCACGCTCAGCTCATCTCACCTTCACTCACGCTTTTTTTTATCCAATCAGCATGCTCCTTGCACTGCAGCACAGCTGAATGGCTCCTTGTGCTGCTTCTGGCCCCCAGTCTGAAGTTTGCTGTTCCGGTGACTGTGAGGGGCTGATATCAAGTCAAATTCAGGTACTTGCTACACTGCTTGTATGTAAAAAAAAAAAACATGGATGTATTAATGAATGGAGAATTACATTAATTTGATATATGCCTGGAGTTCAACTTAAAAAAAAACGATTAAAACTAACATTTTACAGTCTTCTGTAATCAGGTAACCTACAAAGAGAGATTATTGCAGAGGTTCAAGTTATGTATTTATATAGCACTAACAATTTATGCAGAGCTTTACATACTGCACATTCACATCAGTCCCTAGTCTCAAGGAGTTTATAATCTACGGTCTAAGGCCTATCTTAAATGCATACATACATATACTAGGGTTGATTTGGACTGGAGCCAATTAACCTACCAGCATGTCTTTGGAGTGAGGGCGGAAACCCAGCACAGGGAGAACATGCAACTCCATGCATATAGTATCCTGTATAATGTATACTGCAAGGCAGAGGTGCTATTCACTAAGCCAATGTTGGTAACATGTGAGTCAGTCACATTACCTTGGGAGGAGTTTTACACTGTTATACACTCAATAGGATTGAGGTACTATGCTGTGAATCATCTTTTATAGGGAAAGATTGTCAATGTCACTGGTGGTTTCTGCTTCAAGCTACTGTATGGTGGTACAGTTGTGTCTACACTTCAGTGGACTGAATAAGCTAGTACTTTAATAGAAGAGAATCCAAATTTAGCTCAACTATAAACATAATAATAATAATTTTATTAATAAATATATGTGGCTTATACATTGAACAATATGATGTATATTTCTCTGTATCACTCAATTATGGTTGTCCTTGGAAAAAGTGATGGCTCTACAGCTGACATAAAGTGTCAAGGTGGGTGCAGAAACCTGTAGCACCGCTACATACTGTAAATCTGTATACAATAGAATGAAACGGTCTTTATGCTGAAAGTAGATTATTTATTTATGTGTCTCATACATTAATTGGATTATAGTCAAAATGGCTCTAATCTGTGTAGATTGTTAAACTGGCCACATATATGAATGACAGATAGAGATACATGAGCTCAGTTTCTCAAACACCAAGACCCACGACTGATTGAGGTATGATTCAGCCAATAATGAGCAACAGTCCACTTGTCTAAATGTGAAAAGAGAGAAGGATCAGTGTGCTTGCAAAAAACAACTGTGTAGTTGCAAAGCTCTCCATGTACTATGGCGATTACTTTTGATATTGAAAGTACCTGTTGCCTGTGATTCCCCTAAAGGGAATGGGATAGGACTACCAAGTGTATGCCCAGCCTTCACAACCTGCTATTGTTATGGGTATGGTTGATATGGTTATTGTTTTGTTTATCTGGCAGTTCCATTTTCCTGCATCCAAAATACATATTCTGAAAGTGCATAGCACTTACCTCTCAACCTAACATGCCACCACTGATTGAATGATAGAAGTGAAGACACTTAACTTCAGAAGCCCCTCTATAAAATCTGGCTACAAAAGCAATAACCCATAAATCTTCAAAAATAAATGTGCTTTATTCAACTGGTTCATCCAGACCTGAGAGAGACTTATGTCTGACCTTCACATCATCCAGAATTAGCTGTTGAAGTTAAAAGAAAGGAACAGCTTAGTCAATCGAGTTACTCATGCATAGTGTGATAGCAAAACCTGTCTTCAGATCTTATTTAATTTAAGATTTAAAGAGAGGATTGGATAGTAAAGAACCTATTTAGCAAGACAGTTCATCTTTAGATAAAATGGGTTTTCTTCATTTAGATCTGCCGCAGTTTTACATTAGGGTACAAATGCAGTGGCCATAAATCTGTTGAATTTCAGACCTGCCTAATATTATGGGAATTTAACAAGCTTGTTTGAGCTTGAGCATATCCAAGGGTTGCACATAAAAGTAAAGCACCTTCGACTTATTAAAGCCAGAGATCAGAAACCAATTTGTAAGCACAGAAGTTGGAGGGCAAATGTCCAGTACACTTTGAAAACAAAGTTAAGATTATTGTCAGCGCTGTTTTTTATCATACAGCAAAATCAAGAAGAAGCTGGGAGATGAATCCTTTTCTTTCTGGGCTCCAAATAATAGGTTTAAGTAATAAGGGGAACAAAAAATACTGGCACAATGAATTAGTAAAAACAAATCAGGTCAATCAATAGTTGCCAATAACTCTGAAGCAATTTTTACTTTCTAAAACCATTGCAACTGCCACCACTGTATTCAGCATGGAGAGAGGACCCCCCCCCCATGAAAACACACAAAGGAAAATAAACAGGAAAGCTGGAGCATGTGAGCTCACCTCTGTAAGGACATTCAGTGTATTGGAAACATTTTTCCTCATGCCCACGTAGTTTATTGTACAGGGCCCACAGTGGCAATCACTGAATGGACCCAGAAACTACGCCTCTGCTTTCTCTTCCTACTGAGAATCAGCATAGTTGCTTGCCCAGTAGAGGAATCCATACTCAACAATGCAACACAGTCTTGTAAATAACACTCTCCTCAAAAACAGGAAACAGGAACATAGGTCATGACTGTTTCTGCTTCTCATCGGACGCCTGTACATCTCTATGCAGGGGAAAACACGCCTTAATGTGCAAAATCAAGCAAAAACTGCAAACGCCTAGGTGTGAACCTAGCCTAACTGCTCTGATGGTCCAGTGACTTGCTAATGCTCTCAGGCATGTATGCCTGGGTCACAACATTGGCTAAACAGACTGCATACACCTTTACCAGGGAAAGCAGTTTATACAGTATATTTTCATTTTCAACTGTATATTATGCTGCTTGTCTAAAGTTCTACTTTAAACCATGTAATCACACAACAAACTCATTTTTCAGAAGCATCAGGAAATTACACTGGCCTCTTTAGAAGGACAATTAAACCTGTTGAAATGGCATACATTAAAAAAAGATAATGGTCTTCATGGATTGACTAATAGAGGCACTTTCAATAATTAGATTGCACAATATTGTGCCCTTGATAATTTCCTTTCAAAACAACAAATTTCCATCTGATAATGACATCCTAAATTGTCCATATATAGTGGGTGATCATTGCATACACATTATTGCAAAACAGTTGTTCAATAATAATGTGATGTATGGAGTGGAAACATTTGTCAGAAGAAGCTGGAGACTAATATTGAAAGATCATTTGGACTGGAACATTACGGCTAATGTGCTAATATTCTTCCATGAATTAGTAGGTAGAAGGGGGCATACAGTTTCACTACCTATGGGAAGTTTGGACTCTAAACATGCATACATACTGCTGAAGCCCATTTTCATTTAAGCCAGGCACAGTGCAAAGTGAATCAAATGCTTTTTTGAGGTATTGTGTACTGAACCATTCTCGGAAATCTCAGTGGGCATTTGACACTTATAGGTCTGAGCTCCAATCTAGTGATTAGATGGGTATGGCTAGGTTTAACATCCTGGGTCTATAATACTGTACATTTCTCAGATTGTTTCAGCTAGGGAAACATTTTTATTGTAATAGAACTTAAAGAGAACTTGATAAGAAAGGGCAATTGTAGGAATCTAAAACTCCACTTTTGTTTGCTATTATAGAGCAGTCTTACCTTTCAAGGATATATAGGGGTCTATTCACAAAGCTGCCGAAGGATCTGGCCGTAGCTTCGGCCGATCCTTCGGCTGGCTTCGGCCCCAGGACCCCTTCGGTTCAGGAGAACCGAGGGGGTGCTGTACGGGCTATTCACAATAGCCCGTACAGCTCCCGATCACGGCCGAGCAGCTCAGTCGAGCGCTGAGCCGTGCTGAAAGCCGAAGCTGGCCGAGCGGCCGGACTTTTTTCACTCTTTTTCTGTTCTGCTCGGTGCCTCTGAGGGACCGAGCAGAACAGCCGAGCCAAATGCCGCTCGGCGGCATTCGGCTATTCTCTCACTGCTGTTCGGGATCTTTCAGAATAGCCCAAACAGCAGTGAGAAGCCTGCCGGAGGCTGAGCTGAGCATGTTCGGCTGATCCGAATCCACACGAAGCAAGCCGATGTACGGCAGATTTCAGCCGATATACGGCTGAAATCAGCCGTACCAGCCTGAAGTGAATAACCGAACAGTTTTCGGCTCACTTCACTTCTGATCGGTCATTCACTAGGCTGCCCTCGGCAGCTTTGTGAATAGACCCCATAGTGTATATGTGCTGTTATTTAGTTGTAATCTCTTCCTGTCAGCTTAGAGTCAGGCTGACCCTTCACTTTCCTTAGATCGGAGCTGACAACCGACATTCTGTCCAGGCTGCTGGAAGAGGGTAAAACTGTCTAGTAACAAAGTATTAGATTTCATATACACCTGGCAGCACTTTTGTTAAATAACAGTATAATGAGTGTCTGCTACTACCGTTGTGCTCAGGCAGGAGGTCAGACAACCTTCCAGACTGACCTGTGCTAACAGGGAGATAATACAAGTAAAAAATATAAAAATCTAGTCCCGGAGTGGTAGGGCTGCACTACTATAGGGCTTGTGACAATGGCCTTCAATAGGCAAATGCAACATGCTCTTGACATCAGTTTAAGATGCTTCTGAGATAATTCAGACTTCACTACAAACCTGCATTTCAACTGCTTCAGCTGCCTTTGCATTTCCAAAGATTTGTATGGGGGTGAAAGGCTATTCTGCAGCAAACAAAAGCCAGTCAACACCGACTCATTCCGTGCAAGAATGAAAAATCAGATCACTACACATCTCCATTGGTTTTATTTAGTGTTGCCGGAATTATTAGTGTTTCATATTTAAGAAATGTCCTCTACTTTCTGTGTAATTGCATGGAATTAGATCTGAAAAGTCTTAACTCTGAAATGCACAGGGAAGTTCAATTTAATTTGAGGACAATGTGAGTTCTGCAATCCAAATGTAAATATTTGCACAACTCTTTGTTTGATGTGTGATCATTAAACCTTCAGTGGTTAAACAGATAAATATAAGTAGGTCATATGCTTAATCAGGTGCTTATAATTGGAGAAATGTACAATCATTTTGGTTAATAAAATGTTTGATTAGGAGTAGCCATTCATGGTTCGAATTTCAGCTGATTACTTGTGAAAGTCAAGCCATGGGTGGCCTTGTCAACACCACCCAACACGGCAAACTTTAAAAAAAAAAATATTTGAAAGATCTAAGGAGTTGGGTGGAAAATTGTTGGCCGAAAAGCGACTGCATGCAGTCAGTTTCAGACACTGTTCAGGTATTCAGACAGCCGTCGCTGAATACAAAAGCTGGCAGGGGGTATTGCATCTGTAGCTTAACAATACTGTACTACGAATATTTCGTCAATATGCTATCCCTATTAGCAAACTGAGTCTGTATGGGATTGCTGTGGGACAAAAGTTGGAGATGCATGCAAGTAACTGTTTAGAATCATAGCTTTATTTTCAGAACCCTGAAACTACTTCTATTTACACTACACTCTCATTGACTATCCCATGTAGAAGTCACCTGACTTCTACACCAAAAGGGTTATTCACAAAGCTAGCCGAAGGATCAGCTGTAGCTATGGCTGATCCTTCGGCTGGCTTCAGCCGCCTGAGCCCTTCAGCTCAGTAGAACTACTAGTATAGTGAAGTAAAAAAAACAGGCTTCACTATAGCCTGTACAGCTCCCGAATCATTTGAGCCGAAGGCATATGCTTCGGCTCCACTGAGCCGAAGTGAAACCCGAAAGCAGGCCGGCTGAAAGCCTCGCAACTGACAGCTGAGCGGAGCCACGGCTGGCTCCGGCCAGTTGCAATGAAAGATCAGCGTCCCCAGGTTAACTGAGGACGCTGAACTGTCATTACACAATGACAACTTGGCGGAGCCGGCCATGATCTCACAACTGGCTCAGGTCAGTTTCTCCACCAAGTTGTTATTCATTGGCCAGGAGGTCCCGGCCACTAGAAAACTGTTGGGCGGAGCTAGCTGTCACTGACTCGGCGGCATTCGGCTAGACACTCACTGCCGCTTGGCCCCTATAAGAATAGGTCGACCGGCAGCAAGTAGCCTGCCGGAAGTTCGGCTCAGCCAATCCAGATGTTGTTTTACCTGAGTCGAACTCCTTCTGCACTTTGGCTCAGCCGAACATGCTGAGCATGTTCGGCCGAACCGAAACAAACCAATGTACAGCTGATTTCAGCTGTACAAGCCTGAAGTGAATAGCTGAACAGCGTTCGGCTCACTTCACTTCGGGTCAGTTATTCACTTGGCTGCCTTTGGCAGCTTTGTGAATAACCCTCCAAGTTTCATATTAAGCATGTTTTTATGCACTCAAATGCTTCTGTTTTCCAATAAATTGCTTGATTATTGCAAATGGTGCTGAGATTGGCCGCACTCTTTGCCAGATCACAGCTGTGCATGGCTGTCTAAAGTTTGCTGTTACACAGAAGATGAGGCGTTGCAGTTTAGATTCCAAAGTAAGCCCTGCACGCATGTCACTACATTTTAGTCACATGACATGAAGAGTATGCTGACATAATTCCTGTCTTTATATTCAGAAACAGACACGGCATATGCACAAGCACACGGGAAACACATTCAGTAAAAGCACCTGCAACAGCTTCTTCAGTTTAAGTAATAGTATCTTTAAATTGTTATCTGTATTTTTAAATATTGCTCTATTTTCATACATAGTGTTAAAATCCTCCTATAATTCAAGTGGCCCTTTAATCAAAGCATTCCACTATTGCTTGCTAGCACACAGAAAAAAAATCTGTATATACTGTAAGTTACTACTACCCCAGTGCAGATCCATGACTTGCTTAAGAGGAGAGTCCAAATACACAAAAAAACATATTTTCCAAAATAAACATGGTGTGGGAGCATCATTACAAGCAAAATTGAACTCAGAAAGGGTTCATTCTTTAAAATGTATACTGTGTTTATGGTATGTGGCTATTTTAGATACATATAGTGCTTCAAAGAGTTCTTTACAGGTTATAATACTACATACAATATTTTTGATATTTAAAATAATATTTCAGAAAAAAGTGCACCTGGGAGATTAGAAGGGATTTGCAGGGAAATCCCAGGCGAGGTCATCCTGAATGGTTTTTGCAAAGACACAAATGTTCTGCTCCTAACCCAAGAATTCTATTAATAATCTCAAGGACATAATTTACATCTTTTGGGTGAGGTGCCTAATTATCAAAGATTACACTGAAGACAAGTACAAAATAGGTAATTAGTAATTAATTTTTATTGTTAGGGGGTTATTCTATGAGTGAATAACCGACCCGAAGTGAAGAGAGCCGAACCCCGTTCTGCTATTCACTTCAGCCCTGTATGGCTGAAAACAGCCGTACATCCGCTGCCTTCGGCTCCCCTCACTTCACTGAACTGAAATGAAGAACACGTTCGCGTTCGGCAGTTCATTCACTGCTGTTCTCCCCTATTTTCATAGGGGCCGAACAGTAGTGAGTGGATAGCCTAATGCTGCCGTGCAGCATGCTGCTCGGTTGTCCTGTTTGCTACCTCGGAGGTAGCAAACAGAATAAAATAAAATGTAAACAAAAGAAGAAAAAAAAAACAAGCAGCGTGGGGTCCCCCTTCCAAACCATACAAGTCCCTTGAGGTCTGGTATGAATGTTAGGAGGGAGCCCCAGTTAAAAAAAAATGCTTGGGGTTCCCCCCAAAAGCCCGCCGACCTGACCTCCCGCACCTGTCAAAGTGAACAATTTGACAGGTGCCAGCCGATGGTCAACAGATAGGTGGAGTTAGCGGTGACATCACCGCGGGTTCCACCCATTTGTTGTCATTGAACCAGGACCTGTCAAATTGCTACAGGCAGACACAAGAGCAGTTACCCTTCACAAGGTAAAAGAGCAGCAGTGACCAGTTTGTACACTCACTATCCATCAGAAAACTCCTGCAAAATGCTTCACATTGGATTACTGCAGAAATCTGGGTGAAACACACAAAGGTCATTAACATTTATGTAGGAATACACATGGATCTTGTATTAAGACAATATGAGAGGAATTTATCAAAACTGGAGCAGACAAAATCTGGAGCAGCTGTGCATGGCAACCAATCAGCTTCTCTTTCATGTTAATAGCTTAATTGAACAAACTGATGAGAGAAGCTGATTGGTTTCCATGCACAGCTGCTCCAGATTGTGTCTGCTCCAGTTTTGATAAATTCCCCTCTATATGTTTAGCTCACATTTTAGCTTAAACTGCAGATGTCGGTGAACCTTCGCATAGTTTTATGAATTCCTGAGTGCTGATTGTAAAAAGCAATGGGCTACAGAATGGACTATGCTTTTGCCCGACCTTTAAAACAACATGCTCTTATTCTTTTTTGTCCCCCCCCTCCCCCCCTGTGCACTGAGTTCAGATCCCAACCTCCCCCTCCGCAAATCTATACTCACCTTAATCTTATGTATGTGAACTCCAGTGATTGTTTGCATCCCGTGCAACACCGTGCAACAAGACCTCTCTCTCTTGGCTGCCTGCACAGTTGAGCCAGAAAGACATATAAGGGGCTCATCTACCTGCATCTCCTGGCTGAGAGACAAGCCCCTTAGACTTCTGTGAGGCTCTACTGCACAGGTGCAAGCAAGAAAGAGAGGACTTGCGCCATGAGATGTCAACAAACAGGAGGCTGCATATGTCAGTTCACGGGAAGTATGCATCTGTAGAGGGGAGGGTGGGACCTATTAGGTCAGGAGGGGGCAAATGTGTATAAGGTGCAGTTAAATTTTCAAGACCTGTCCTACAATGAACCAGCACTTTTCACAGTAGTCCCTCACTGCTTCTCCTTAAAACTTTATAGCAGAAAACTTGCTGAATAAAATGTTCACTCTATATTATTATGGCGTAAAATGTATTCTAATTAAAATATTAGTATTCTGCCATTTATATACACTTTGGTTTAATAAGTAATTTAGGATTACAACAATCTGGCACACTGTTATTAAACTGTAGGCTTATTTCATGATGGTGACTAAACATTTCCATATTGTGGAGTTAATGTAGATGGTTATACAGTGTTAGGTACCAGAGTTCTGTCAGGATTGCCAATATTCTCCCCATTTACATTCTCTTTTTCTGAATCTCCAGTCTCCCTTGACAACCTTGTTACCTCTGTATCTATATTCTCATTCCTTGTGTTACAGTTTTGTCTCAGCCTTTCTACCTGCCAGGTTCTCTGCAGTACTCGAGGTATTACATACCTTCTTGGCATTCATATATCCTTCAGACATTTGGAAAGCTGGAACCATTGCACAAGAGATCTGGAAACGGACAGCATTCCAATCAGGACTCTGTGCTTGAGTCTTTAATAGACCAAATACCAATTGTTCTCTAATTGTATAACTGCCCTGAGCAGCCAAATCACCTTGAACTGTCAGACATGTTTGATACTGCAAGCACAATTCAAGAAAAGGAGCCTGGCAGCCCTCAGAAATCCCCCAAATGTCCTCTACATGACAGTTGTCTTTTAGAAAAGTACTAGTATGACCAGGAATTGTATTTCAGGGACAAATTACTATTGAGAAATATAAATATAACTAACCAACAATTTTAGCTGCTCACCTTGCAAAGAGCAAGCAGTTAATGAGGAGCCCAGCATGTGACAAAATTGAAAATGTTGTGCCTACCTCCCCACTGTTACATCACATTGATTGACAGCAAAGCTTATAGAAAGCAAAGTAATGGAACCTTCTATTGCATAATGGGAACTAAGCTTATTTTTCAGTGTTAGTACTGCTCCACTATAACATGCTGTATAATGGCATTATACAGGAACACACATTCAGTTTGCATTAGTGGACATTGGGTTTTTAGCTTATAAAACTATGGTCTTAATGATTATGAGATTATGTAGCCATACATTTTATGAATCTTGCCTGCTTTTTCTCAAAGTGTATATTAATAGCGTGGGGAAGAATTAGAACCCCTGTAAGGGTTTCACTCCACTCCAGGGCTTCAGGGAAGAGATTCACCCTCCCTTCCTAGCCTTCTGGCAACATTTTACCAGACAGGAAGTGAGGGGAACACTCCAACACCAACAGACTAAAACAAAATAACTTTTCTTTAATAGAGAAGGGAAAGTCCTCTCAGATTTGCATTTCTGGTTGCGTCACTCTTTCATGTCCTGTATGGTAAAACCATGGACAACAGGAAAGGAAGTGAGGGCAAATATCTCTAACACAGCCCTGCATAGCAGTAAGAACCCAATAGAAGTTCTAATTCTTTCTTACTCAGTTTAAACTAGAAAAATGCTTTTGGCGTCACATTCACTTTAAATATCAAATTGCATTAGAGAATTTTAGTTTTTGTGAGCAGCTATATTTTAAGATCCATATGTGTACCTGAGCCAGACCTGATCAAAATTTGGCTTAACACAAAGTTTTTTTTTTTTTTGCAGACTTCTAAAGCTTGCAGGTATGAAAGCAACTGTTTACTGCTAATGTTAATATTTAACATTATCGGTTCAAACCATCACTTTTACATGCATTTAGCTGCATAGGCTATATTATACTAGGTTTTTCAGGTGTGAGCCAAACAACTTTTGACCGTTTCAGTCATAATTCTCCCCAGTCTGCCTGTGTTTGATTTTGCTTCGTCCTGCCAGTTGTGTTGATACAGTAGCAGCCCCTTCACCCCTGCGTGATCTGTTTCATCTGGATAAGCTGTTTGCTAACTTTCAGCACTGCAAATTTCAAACAGACTTCATTGTCAGGTCATTGCTTTGCAAGCTTATTTTCAATATTGTGTTTTTTTTTGGATGTTATCTACAATGACCAGCTTTCCTAAAACAGATGAAGGTGAAACATAGTCCAAAATATGTTTTTTGGACATAAAAGTAAGGCTTGCTGTAAAATGTATGCTCCGCCTTAAAGCAACCCTGTGAAGTCTTTAAAAAAGTCCCAATGTCTGCTGTTTATAACAGGAGAGGTATTATACTCATCAAACTACCTCTCCAGCTGTATTATACAACCTCTCCAGCTGTCTGTGTCACCTACCTTCCTTTCATTCCAGCCTCCAAAATACTCTTTGGCATTCTAAGGTGTCAGATGCCTATGTTCCCCACTGTGTGCTGTGGCTTCATCCTCTGATCCCTACATCACTGCTGTGTCCTGTAGTGATCTAGGATTTGGAACCAGAACATGGGGTGGGAAACACAGGCATCTGATATTCCCAGAAGTGTTAAATGCCAAAGTGGAGGCTGCAGTGCTGGAATAAAGGGGAGGTAGGAGTCACAGGCCACAGGAGATGTGAATACATTAGTTCTTCTACTAGTAGGAAGCTGGGATTCTTTTAAGAACTAGACAGGATCACTTCAATAAAATAATTTTACAAAATTAACATTACCAGACTGTCACATTAGCATTCACTTGTTTACCATGTTTTATTGAATGGTGAATTTTCTTGATAGTTGACACTATGGTGGTGGAGCTGCCAAAAAAGAAAAAAAAACAATAGTGAAGGTAGGCTCTGCATTTTTCCAACTTTGTTGTAGCATTATGCTGGCTGTGCACTTCAACCACCTCTTGATCGATTAATACATTTTATAATGATTTAAAGAAGAAAGGCAAAGTTAGTCTAAAACCAACTTCTGATCACTGTTTTGCAATGCCATCGTTTTTTTTTGTGATCGTAAAATTACCTAAAATTATTGTTTTACTCTTCTGGTCATAGTTAGGTGAATTTCCAATAGACATGATGGTTTAAGCAAAAAAAAAAAAAAAATCAAATAAATTTGTCTCTAGTTGTAGTTAGTGTCATAATTGCAAAAAACAAATGGATCTGCAGAAGAACAATCCAGAGGACAAGAAATTATCTTAGGACGACAGAGAATAACTTTCAGATGATCCTTGCTAGTATACAACCCTTTCATACAGATTGGACAGTGAAGGGGCAACAGAAGACTGATTACAGAATTACTGAAATAGTAATTATAATATCAATAAAACTAATTCAAAATAGACTTCAATATAATTGTGAACCAAAGGTAATCAATCGAAAAGAGGAACTACATCAAGCAATCTGATAGAAATTGATCAACTATTCATCAGCATTCAAATGAGCTTTCTACAACTTAAAAATAGTGGAATAAGAGCAGGGATAAGTTGGCCTCATAAGCACATAGAAGTATTCACACACAGAAAGCAAGATCTCTAAATCCTAGCAAGCTATCTGATTGTACTATGCTGTTCAATACATACACTATGGTGTTAGTTTGTTATGTGCTGTGAACAATCGAAAAAAAGCTATTTATGTGCATTCTGTTCTTAAACAGAGCAGTAACGGGTTTATTTATGAAAAAAAAAACATCCACTCATCATATAGCTGGACAGATGCTATTCCTACGGCAGTATCATCCTAGAGATGGGTCTGACGGATATATTAATATATGTAGGAAAGCTAAGCGCAGGGTGGAAGTTTTATAAATAAACTTGGGATGCACCGATACTAGTATTGGTATCGGTGCCGATACCGAGTATTTGGGCGAGTATTCATACTTGCCCAAATGCTCCGATATCTTCCCTGATACCGGAACTTCCGGTCAGAGGGAGATTTTATCTGACCAGCAGTGCAGCGAGGACTTCCTGGCCAATCAGCATGGAGCCAGCCAAACAGCAAGGAGTCGGCTTCCTGGCCAATCAGGAAGTCGAGCGGACGGGTAAATGACACACCACTCAAGTTCCTGATTGCCTGGGAATTTGGCTCCAGCAGAAGTACCGGTATTGGAACTCGGTTTCGGCGAGTACCAAACTATAAATAACGGTACTCGCACTCGATACCGAAAAAACGGAATCAGTGCATCCCTAGAATAAACCCTGAGGACATTCATCGGTCACCATTTTACCTTACAAGGAACACTAATGTGTCTGCTTTGCTACGTTTAAATTGTGCATATGCCAAGCAAAGTGGCAGGTCAAAAAAAACCTGTATGCAGTACTGACGTAGGAAAAACTATAGCGTACTAATGGATAGTTAGTACTAGAATACCCATTCCAAGCCAATCAAATGCAATCCCTCTACAAAGCAGAAACAAAAGCCCACCAATAGAGTCTTTCAGGTGTGTCACACTGTGGTTCTACCAGCAAGCCACTAACATCACTAGCGTATACAGAAAATGTATTTTACTACATCTGCAATACTGTGTGCAGATGCAGAGCAATTACAGAACGGATCAAAACTGCGTCCAATGTATTCCAATGGTGTTTTGGGCTCTAGTTCACACCAGATTGTTCATTTCCAGAGCATGTGGAAAAACTGCAGCATGCCCTATTTTGTCTGGAACGCACCAAAACGCATGCAAATGCATCAAAATGCATGCAAACGTGCTGAAAGCCCATTTTTTTTTCTTTTTACAAAAACGGCCCGTAATGCGGCAAAAATGCGGCAAAACACACAGCACTGCATGTGCACAAACTCATGCAGATCTGGTTTGCATGTGGTGTGAACAGCAGATCTGGTTTGCATGTGGTGTGAACAAGCCCTAAGGAAATTATATTTTGGGAGAGTTGAGTGTGACTAGCTCTAGTGAGAACCTGGAGGGAGAGGCAAAAACTAGTAAAGATTTATCCCTCTTCTCTACTTTATTCTATGCGCCAGAAATCTATACTTGACCTTCAGGAAACATTTGTTGATAAAAATAGATACTACTGTAGCTAATTAAAATGAAGATCACAAAAAAGAATGTTGTTGTCAAGTGCTAAAGTATAACAACAACATTAAAATTACCCTTTTCTTTAAAAGTTGCTATTCTTCTTAATATAACAAATGGGCTTATTGATGCTGTTAATTATTCTGCATAATTACAGAACTGAAAGACAAGATTATTGTTTTTTTTTTTTTTTCAAAATCAAAAGTTTTCACATTTAAAATAGGAATCCACTCAACAATAAATTATAATTTCATGTTTTAATTTTGTATTTAATGATCCTTCTGCTAATAATGTGAATGCAATAAGTGTGTTAGTCAGAGATGAGAGAACTGAACTCTGATTCAACCTGCTTTGGGCTGAGTATACCTGCAGATGGCCTGATCCAATAGCTGGATTTTTATACCTCCTCTTTTTTTTAATACAGTGAAAAAATCCCCTGCCAAACTTTCCCTGTCTGTTAGTAAGTATAGTTCTAGTACCCCCTGAATGAGTGCACTGCTAGAATTCCTTTTCACCTAAAAGTAGCATTTCCCAAGGGTAGCAAAATAAGGATACCTTGGACCGGAGGAGGTGCAAAGTCTTGGGGGTAGGGTGTTTATTTCAATTTAAGCTGCACCTGCTGGACCCCGGTGATCTGGTAAAGGGGTTCCTTAGTTGAGGGCCAGATTCATACGTACATACAGGGCACACTTCTTGGAGGAGCAAGGCCAATAAAGAGAGTTTACCTTCTCTATGTAAGTAAGAAAAGAGTATGGCAAACTTCTGTCCTACTCAGCTAGTAGTTTGGTTCGAGGTCCTTGAGTGGATAAACTGTGGATACAAATTACACTATTCCACCAATGAAAAGACACAAAATGTGCAGGGTCAGCAATAATGAAAGCCCACTTCGACAGGCAGTCTGGAATATTTTAATATTCACAGGAATGTGTTATTGACAGTTAGCAATATGATATGTCAGTGGATGTGTCGTCCCTGGAAGCCCTTTTGCTAAAGGGCACATTCTATATTGCGTCTGCAGAATCCAGCCATGCCTTGGTTATGTTAAGGAAATATGGGGTGATTTACTGAAAAAGTTGAGAATAAATGTCCCTTATCCAATCATGTTAAAGCAAATTCCTGTTAATTTTGAATACTGAATAGTGTATAGATAACATTAGCAAACAGGAATTTGACTGGAAAACTGAAGTGAATATTTACAAAATGTGAAAAATGTCCTTTATTAAACAAGAACTCTGGGCACAATTTTTTTAACCCTTGCAGTGGGGCTACCCCCACACTGCAAGGGTTAACTGCTTCTTTTGGTCTAGGGAGGAAAAGAACAAAGTCTCCTCCTCCTCTGCAGTGGTGGTATGACCCTCAACATCCTCACGTTGTGTACACTGTGTATAGAACGTGATGACTTAAGGACCTTAGACTGCTGCAGCGGAGGGGGAGTGATGCTGGAAGGATTGGTGTAAGATCAAGCTGGCTTGGAGGATCTGGGGAGTATAACCTTTGTTTAGGGCTGCAGCTAACGATTATTTTCATAATCGATTCGTTTGCTGATTATTACTTTCGATTAATCGGTTACTCGGATTAAAAAAAAAAAAGGCTCCAGTGATGGACTACTAGTTTCTATTGAGATTGTAGTCCATCACGGGAGCAAGCTTGGCGCAGTGGAAGTAAAAAAAGAGTGTGGTGTGCAATATAGTACAATATACAGCGGGCGGCACAGTGCAGAATACCAGCAGCTTTAAAGTAATGTAGCAATAGTAATGTACTATTGCTGGGATTTGTAGTCCTCTGTAGCTGGCGTTATTCTGCATTGCGCTGTATATAATGTATTATTGCTGCAATTTGTAGTCCTCTATAGCTGTGGTATTCTGCAGTGCGCTGTATAATGACTATATTGCGAAATGCAGAATACCAGCAGCCATAGAGGAATACAACAAATGCCAGCGATAGTACAATATTACAATACTATTTGTAGTACTGGGATTTGTAGTGCTCTATAGCTGGTGGTATTCTCCATTGCGCTGCTGTATAATGCGCAATGCAGATTACCACTGACCAGTTATAGAGGAACTACAAATCCCAGCAATAATACATCATACAGCGCAATGGAGAATACCACCAGCTATAGAGGAACAACAAATCCCAGCAATAATACATTATACAGCGCAATGGAGAATACCACCAGCTATAGAGGAAGAACAAATCCCAGCAATAATACATTATACAGGCTGTTTAATATATTATTGCTGGGATTTGTTGTTCCTCTATAGCTGCTGGTGTTCTACAGTGTGCCGCTTTTTTTTTGGGCGTGGTGTCGCATGAGCGGGTTTACCGGCGTAGGCGTGGCGCGAGTGGCTTAACCGACGTGGGCGTGGCGTAATCGGCGGGCGTGAGTGGCGTGCAGCGGCGAGCGGGAAATGTGAATTTTAGCTGACGAATCGACGATGGAAAACGTTGACAACGTTTCCCATCGTCGATTTTAATCGACTTAATCGAATAATTGTTGCAGCTCTACTTTTGTTAATGTCCCCCCTAGACCAAAACAAGCACTAAACCCTTGCACTGTGGGTGTAGCCCAAAAATTGTGCCCGGAGTTCTGTTAAATAAGAGTTAAGTAAGAGTTAAATAAGCCTCAACTCCATTATAATGTATTAGACATAGAAAAAAAACCCACCAAATTACCACTTTACTAGGAAAAAAAGAAAAACACGAGGTCTTGGGGTATCTGATGTTGATGTAAGATTTAAAAAGTGGGTTCATAAAACCATGCTTGGGTAAATCAGGCCCACTGCAAAAATTGCAGCATACTTTCCATGTGTGTAGGAAACTATGCACAAAACAATGGTGATTAACGCACTCAGAGTAATGCGTATTATTTTGTGTGGGAACGTGCAGTGTGTTAAGAAAGCCAGTTCATTTGGGCTGTCAGTGTGCCAAAATGAAGGTAAAAATGCACCTACACCATTTTTTTCCAACACAGCAGACCAGGGGCGTAAGTAGAAATCACAGGGCCCCTCAGCACAATTTTGTATGGGGCCCTGTGATTTCTAGTTACACCCGCCTGATATCCCAAAAAACCCACCTGAGAGTGAGCCTGCAGAGCCCACCATAGACACTCTATGGTGGGCTCTGCAGGGTCTCAGGTTGGCTGGTCAAACCCTCTTATCTGTCAGGCCGATCCTCTGTCCGCCTCCTCCACCACGATCGCTGATGGGCCCCGCCTCCTCTGTCGCTGGGCCCCGCCTCCTCAATCACCAGGCCCCACCTCCTCCATCGCTGGGCCCTGACTCCTCCTTCACTGCTGACGCCGGGCTGTGACGAGGAATGCGCGAAGATGACAGGTTGTCAGTGATCTGAACAGCGGCGCGTTCCTCCTCACAGCTGCCAGTGACAGCCAGCAGCCTGAGATGCCATAGCGACTCAGGCGGCCTGCACGGCATCAGGGGGATGTCCTGGCCAGGTCCCCTTGTGCCCCGGGCCCCATAGCGGCCGCCTGGGTTGCTATGGCGATTGTTCCACCACTGCAGCAGACCACAACACAGAGGGTGGGACAGAGAGCATGCTTATAATAGGAGAGAGCAAATTAAACTGCGGGATGATGACTGATCAGTGTTTTACTGCTCCTTCATTGTCCAATTAGCAGGCTGGGCGACAACTCTAAATTAGATAGTAGCTGAGGTGTAAGAATCACAAAAGTGGCTAGAGAGAATTGCAAGTCCTTTAGAACAGTGGTTCTCAACCTGTGTAACCCCACATTTGTCCTTGGCCATTAAGTGGTGACCCATGTCAACCTGTGATGGAACGCACGGTATTGCGGTACCGCGTTTTCCAGTGCGGGCAATTGAACTGTGGGTGGGAGGTGTGCCATTACGAGAACTGGAGTGGATCCTCAGCTGGGGGTTCAGTGCTGGGCTGCTGTACTGTGGCAGAGCTCCATCCATACATGCATTGCTTGTACAACTCCCTTGCACGCCCTGTACAGGTGCCGGGAGCCAGAATGTGACGTCACTCCGGTCCAGGCACCTCTACAGGACACGTAACCAATGCATGTATGTATGGATGGATGGAGCTCCCGCATGGCCATAGCTCCAGCCCACCCCACCTGAAGCTGACACTTGATGCCGGTCAGCATATTCTGAATGACTGCTCTGCGTGAGAGCTGACAGTGCTGTGCTAGGAGGAGGCTGAGAGACTCTCACCTCGAAAAGTGGAAGGCACACGGCGACCCACTGAACACGGGGTCGCGACCCACTTTTGGGTCACGACCCACCAGTTGAGAACCAAGGCTTTAGAAGATGAGGCAGCTCACGTTTGTCTATTTCAGTTGTGTATTTAGCTGTTTGCCTGGAGTTCAGCTTTAAGTTCCAACATTAAGTCTGTCACTATAGCAGAATGTATGTCAAATGTGATAGCCCCAGCTTAGTAAACTTTAACAGTAGTGACTTTACCATGGGAGCCTTCTGTTTAACTTGCTTGAATGAGCCTTTTGAAAAACCGTTTTCAGCCATATAGATTTTTCACAAACAATATTTCGGGAGTCTAGATGTTAATGATACATACCAGCCTCATCACTGTCTACATCGTATGAAACAGATGACATTTCCTAGCAGGAATTTTCATTCTATTTCCCTAAGCAGACACAAAGAATTTAAGTCATCTGTAAAATATATATCACATAAAATTGCTGCAGTAGATTAATACAAAATGTTTTAGCTCAGCCTGGACGACACTGGCTGCAGTCTCACTGCAGTATACCATGAAGCTGCATTTATGTGTGTCTGTAGCTACTGAGCTCCGAAAATGATATAATAAACAGCAGGGTAAAAGCCGCTCATATAAATGGTGTTATATATTACGTTAAGCTCTAAACTCATGAGATAAAATAGTATTTGCTTGATTATATTTTGTATCAAATTGAAAAAATAGGATTTAGAGGTCAAAAAGTTATCAAACAATTTGAATTATAAATCGAAATCTAGATACTCTGCCTAACTATTAATTGTTATTGCAGTAGGTCGGTGTTGTTTTATAGTTATGCTTAAACTTACTTTGAGTGGCTGCTATGGGGCTGCTATGCAAACAAGTTATATTTGAGGGATGTTGACAAAGAAGGACTATCCGGGCTGATTTACATGCTTTTCTATTATAAAACAGACTCAATTTCCGAGTCCTCCAGCTCCTTTTGAGTCCTTAGGCTCTGCTAAGGACTGTGTATTCAAATTTATCGGTCTCCAGGACCTTGTTGTCTCCAGGATCTTTCAGGGCTTACTTATACCATGTCCATCATGTCCAGACGAGAACAGTTTGTTCCCGAACCAAAAAAGCATCTCAATGTATCCCTATGGTATTTTTGGGCTCTGTTCACACCAGCGCAGTCCGTTCCGTACCAGACAAAATAAATACTGCTTGTCTCATTTGGTCTGGAATGCACTGGAATACATGCAAACGCACTGGAGCGCCCCCAGAAAGCCACTTTTAAGCTATAAAAAAGCGGGAACATCAGGGTAAAAACGTGGCAAAATGCAATTCACAGCATTCCAGATTTGGTCCAGAAAATGGTGTGAACCCAGCCTCAGACTGTCAATAATAGGGGTTCCGGAGATCAACTTCCGCTGATTATTATCTAGGGCTGCGGAAATTAACGATTAATCCTTCGATTAATCGTTCATTTTTTTTTGTCAACTTCCGAGTCTTTGAATTCCAGCCACTTCCCCCATGTTTAAGATATGCCCCGTAATTATCTTTTTTCATTGTAACCATCTCTTCCAGTAGACTAGTGGTAGTGGCCCCTATCTTGGTCAGCCACTCATCACTGGAAGGGATTTTGGGTGTCCCCCAATACCGTGGGATCAGAGACTTGGCCGCATTTAGCATATGGGGTATTAGAGATTTTTTGTAAACCTTAACTGAATCCGTTGTCAGATGGAATAAGAACACCCACGGGTCCATCGGTAATTGTACCTCACATATGTGTCCTATAATGTCCTTCACCCTTTCCCAGTAAGGTTTTATCTTGGGGCAGTCCCACCATATATGCGCAAAGGATCCCACCCCTCCGCATTCCCTCCAGCAGCCGTCATCGATTGAAGGGTGCACCCTTTGCAATATCTGGGGAACCTGGTACCACCGTGTTAACAGTTTATAGTTTACTTCCATTGTTCTAGTGTCTACAGTTGTGCTAGTAACTAGTGTTAGTATTTTCTTCACCTCTTCCTGTGTGAGTGTATAGTTAAATTCCCGTTCCCATTGCCTTAAATATTTTGGGATACTATCATTTTCTTTTTTGATAATTGCTTTATATATTTTTGAAAGGCAGTGTTGAGGTGGTTGTTTAGCTCCCATAATCGACTCAAATATGGTCAAGTCCCCCCCTGTTCTCAAAGGTTTGGATAAGGTTTGGAAAAAAAGTTTTAATTGTTGATGTCTCGACCAATCCAGGGGGTAGCTTCCCCAATCCTCTCTTAGCTCCTGTAAGGAGCTAATCCTTGCCCCCGCCATGATGTCAAACACTTTTAGTTGAGGGCGCTTGCTCCAGTTTAGAAAGGCTTTGCCCGGCGGGAACGTTCATTTTTTTGATCGATCAAAATAATTTTGATCGGAACTCACCTTTCCGCCGGCTTCCATGTCTTCCGGGAGTTCCTCGGAGATCCAGTGACGTCACGGACATCGACGTCACCGGACTCCTCCCCCCTTCCCCTAGTGGCTGTGTCGGCTACCGAAGGGAAGGGGGGAGGAGTCCGGTAACGTCGATGTCCTTGACGGCAAACGAAGGGAAGGGGGGTGGAGTCCGGGGACGTCGATGTCCGTGACGTCACTGGACTCCTCCCCCCCTCCCTTCGTTATGCTATTTTTAAACAATAAAGAACCACCTGCACTAGGGTGGGCACCCTTCTCTTTCTTTTTGTCTTCCAGTTATACAGTTCCCTTGGCTGTATAATAATGGCCTATAATTAATCGAAATTAATCGATTAAAAAAAATTTTGATTAATCGAACACAAAAATTGTAATCATTACCAGCCCTATTATTATCACATTACAGAGTTTCACTCAATGGTTTTCCCCAAAAAAAACCTTTAAAGGAAATTTGTAGGGTGTCATTGATGACCTCCATCCGAGAATGCTGGTTGCCTGCCAGTTTCTGTCTTTAACTCTTTCTAAGGCAATGACTCAGGACAAGTATGCTGCAAGTGAAGTTAGAGTGAAATCTAATCAGTCACTGAGTAAGTGACACTGAAGATCACAACAGATCAGCAACAAAAACCAAGGAACTAGCTGTTTTAGGTAGGTTTAGCAATGGCAGCCCACATATTTCTCCCAAACCAGAATTCCTATAAACCCTCAGCTTGAGAAAACACAAAGCTGGCCTTGTCAGTATGAATTTAAAAATGTAAATGTTTGTAGCCATTACAGTCTCTTGACTGTTTAGTAATTTGATGCATAGTGGTATGCATGTTTCTCCTTTTTAGATGGTTTAATGTCTGATGAGGTTTTTTAGAGTTTTGACACCCTTTCTGAGGAAATTACCCAGCACTTGCCTAAGAGTCTAGAGTTGTGAAATGCTAGGTTTATTCAGAAGTTGTATCAATCGCACGGCTGCTGGTATGCATGTGTCCGGACCGTGCTGATATGCTTGATCGAGCAACATCACACTGTTTTTTTCTTTTGTTATGTTATAACTTTATTGAAATGTCACAAGTGACATTCCACTAAGTTCTGTGGGCAACCATGGTGCAATGCGGTTGTGCCACTTCTTACTGCGGTGCGCTTAAAAAAAATACTGCATGACATACTTTTTTTAAGCGCACACAACACAGGAATGCAGTGGTGTGAAGTGTCACAACCTATAACAAGGCAAATTGCCTTGTCTTGCGTTCGGACTGAGCTGGAAAAAGCGGCCAGGTTAGCCCGTACCCCGGGCCCATGCGGTTTGGCCAACTCGATGCTGATTGGCTGGTCAGGAAGCTGGATGGCGAGTCATTACCCGCCGCCTGACCTTCTGATTGGCCAGTAAGCAGGCTCCATGTTTCGTTGCGGCACTCCGGTATCAGGGGTAAATAGCTGAGCATTTGGACAAGTACTCACACCAAATACCAGGTATCGGCACCAATACCGATACTAGTATCGGTAGCGGTGCATCCCTAGCTTCTGCAATAGCAAGTGGGGTATTGTTTGTTCCTCAATTTTGGGATCCTGTCTGGTCTGGTGTGTTTGTTGTGTAAAATATAATTTTACTTTTATTCTATGAATGTTGTATGTGGTTAAAAGTTACATTGGGTCTGACCTTTGCTGCCTTGTTCACTGCTTGACTCAATGCTGATAACAAATAGTCATCAGCATGAGCAGTTCAAAGGTCAGCAACTATAAGCCTTCAGGTGACCTCTTATGCATTAATCCCAAACTAAAGAGGCCAACAATGTAAATGAAATGTATGTATAACTCAAACATTTTCTTTTAGTAAGGAAGGATTGTAACCCCTGTCAGGTTTTTATTGCTATGTTTATCTCTAACATTTTACAGTTGGTACCAACACTGGTGCCAAGGGGAATTATTTTCCAATAGAGACGCTTATTCAGGTGACACTTGTCTAAGAGGGGAATTTACTTCACTTGGGTAAGATTTAGAGAGGACAGGAAATGAAGAGAACACAATACACAAACAGCTAGCTATAAACTGATACAAGTTTGAACCATTCCCTGAAAAAGTGTTAGCTTTAGATATAGTTTAAAGTTAAATTTGCAAATATAAATCTTTCTTTAATATTCCCAAACAATTGTTATAAATGATGAGGAAATATTCAGATTCTTGCACTAGTCTACTCATGACTCCTGTGTAGGGGCTAGTCCAGTTGTCAGAAAGCAGCAGAACACTACTACAAATGTGTCAGTTTACATCTCAAATGGCCAAATTAATCTGGTATTCAGGGTAGGTATGGCTGCTTTAGGTTTCTTTGCTTTCTGTGCATCATTTCGCATGTACCCCATTTTGATGAAAGGCATAAATGTTCCAACACATTAGAAAATTAATCTTAATCCGGATTTTGAAAATGCATCTTGCACTGCTTATTTCTTTGTGTTAGCCTCTTCCTCACCAGAATGAAAAAAAGTCAACAACTTAGGGCGGGTGCTACCACGTGATTTTGTATCTGGCAAGGTGTCACCATTTTGTGGTGAAGCAATGGAAAAATCTAAAAGTAAGGTGCCATTTTAAAAGCAGAAGCCCAGAGGTGTAATGATAATGCTTTTCGAATGACGAGGCTAGTGTCGACTTGTTATTAGTATATACAGCAGCTTTTTGGCAGAGGAACAGCGTGCTACAGTTTATTGTATTTCTGGAATCAAAAAACCTATTTACGATTTAACAGCAGTGATCCCTTGAGGTAAACAGGAGCATGCAAAGAGAGTCGTCTTTTTAGCATTGCTTGCCATACGGTATTTCTTCTCGTGGTATGAATTTAGTTTTTTTTTCACTTCTCTTTAACCCCTGGATAGAGAGCTGTTGTTCATATTCTCACGGGTCCGTGATATATTGACAAACTGTCTGCTGAGTGCGCAGCGTAGTTTTAACAAGGCAAGCCAATGTAGATTTGTGCTGCGTATAGTCAGGAGTGCTTATAGTTTAGAAGGAAGTGGATGCAATAGGTCAGAAGAATGTACCATTTATAAACACCCCTCCTTTCCTTTTATACTCATGTGTGAGATGTAGCAGAGTGAAGGCAGCGTGCACACAAGGCAGAACAGGCAGCACAGGAGACGACGAGTCAGCCTGGAAGTGATCTGCAGTTCTTGCCTTCCCGGCTAGTGATTTTCCAAGCTCCCCAGCTCCTCTCGCTCTCTCTTTCCCTCCTTTGTGGAAAGGACTGGCTGTTTTATTGGAAAATAACATGGTTCAGCCCACTAACTGCATGCTGCATGTTGGGTAAATTCAAAACCCACATGCCAGACCTAGCGAAGAAGAATTATTTACATCTGACGGATATTTTCGCTGCTTATTGCATAGTAATGAGCTTCTGACAGGCGCGACCTTTCATAAGACAGCCCACATTATTGGATTCCTGCCCAGAATATTGCTGCAACATTATCTGCGATTGGTTATCTTCCTATCATGCATTGCTTCACAGGGGAAACAGCTTCTTCTTCTTCTCCTTTTTTCTTTTTTTTTTAAATAAATCTACGATGGCTGGCTGCAATATGTTACTCTGTAAGTATCTGCATGGGGAACGTACAGGCAAGCTTGAACTGTGTGCTGTAGCTGCACAGAAGAGAGAGAAAGTGTGCACTAGAAAGTCAAGTACTGCGTGGTTAAAATTAAAACGTGTTTGTTTTTTCTACAGGTTGGTACTAAGAAGTGCCTTTCCTGACGTCCCTGCTGCTTGGACCCGCTTCTAGAGCAGCCTCTGCTTTTTGCCTTGCTTGCTGCCAGCTACACTGCAACGAAAGCAAATCCACCCTTCTCATCTATACCCCCCCTTCCCAATTCTGCTCCTAATCAAGAGAGATCCCTGCATTAGGCACTGTGTTATACCACTGTGGGTATAGTAACAAAAAAACAAAACAAAGAAATCAAACTAAGATATCTGCTTTTGGGAAAGCAAAGACAGACACAGGGGATATAGGGAAGTCCAGAGGAAACCTCTATGATTTTTTTCTCTACAGTGCTGCATCGATACATACCAAACTAATCAATACAGATTGCACGGCAAAACCCTATTCAATTTCCAGTTCAGCTGCGTGGAGATTACCTTTCGGCCAACTTTACTGAAAGCAGACCGGATAGTGTGTGCCAGCACAGGGGTCGCCACGTATTCATGTTTGCATTTTGGGCTGAATATCAGAACTTCAAATGGGTTACTGAGAGGACAGAGAAGCTGCAGGCCACCTCAATTAAGCATACTGAATGTTTTTAATATTACAGATCAGCTAATCTGTATTATTTTATAAGGTAGTCGCTGAAGAGCCAGAGTGAGGCATCTGTATGCATATACAGACAGCAGAGTTTTACCAGCTGAAAACCACACGGGAGACAGAAAGGACGGTTGGAGTTTTTGCATTCTCTGACGACTTCTGAGAAGTTTTTAGCCCTCTGTAGAATTTAAGTATGGCTGTTAGCGTGGCACCCATGCGGGACACAAAATGGCTAACGTTGGAAGTGTGTCGGGAGTTCCAAAGAGGGACCTGCTCAAGGCCAGACACAGAATGTAAATTTGCACACCCATCGAAAAGCTGCCAAGTCGAAAACGGACGAGTAATCGCCTGCTTTGATTCACTGAAAGTGAGTAAACATTCTTACATTTTTAGGATAAACATTTAACAAATACATGCACAGTATCAGAGCTGCCTGGTATTTGAACACTGCTTTTTCTCACATGGCTGTTTGCATTGCTAGCTAGCAAAGGCACTATATGCATGCGGTCGTGGGTAGCAAGGAAACATAATGTATTTGCATTGATATTATTTGTTTAGAAGAATACTAGCAATAAATCATTAAATGGTCTGAGCATAACACTAGTGCTTTTAAATGTAGATATTTATACAATGCCTTTATTTTTCTTGATATTACATTGATATAAAATGTCGAAATAAATGATCCTTTGTAATACTTAGTTATCCACCTTATCTGTATGCAGCAAACTTGATCTGCATTTCATCATGATGTTGACATATGCATTAGTCTGTTAGTCAGAGTCAAGCCAGTGCATTTCCCCTTTTACTAATATAAATGACCGATCAAATTAGTCATTTGTGTTCTACTTTTTAAGTTCCAAGCAGAAAAATGTGTTGCAGTAAATTGCATTATTTTCATATTCAGTGGCTTTTAACTTTCTCCATCAATTGCAGCTTGTGATAATTTAAAATGTCTTTCATTTGTAAAACTCCATATTCCAGATTATATCTATGCGAGAAGTGACATTTGAAGTAACTGCTGTGAATAATGTTTGTGGTTCCTTAACCATGGCTTAGTTGCAGTGTGCCAGCAGATCTGATAACAAATTGTGGAGTGTGCATTTTAAAGTTACCCATACATAAGCATATCATGAGCACAAGATGCTCGTTTTAGGCCTTCTCTGCCATTAATTAGCCTATACATGGACACGGGCGGCAACTAGCTTCTGGAGTGCAAAAGCATACATTCAAAATCATTCTAGACTTCATGGGTGCATGTATGTGGCTCTTTATTAAGGAATGATATCTGTCAGGTTCGGTTATTGTTGTGCATACCCAGATCTTTTAGAGATTGGGCCATCTGCAGCACAGAAAGACAAAATTCAGACTTCTTAATCTACCCACATGTTGACAGTTTCATGTCAATAGGGGCAATTGAAAAGCTACACGTCAACTGACTGGCCACCACAGAGTTAATTAATTGAGAAAATCTGCTCCAGCCTCAGTCCTAATGAAAGAATACTGTTTGGCTAAATTAGCAAACCTTTAAATCTCACGTTTGGCTTGTTTTGTACAGAAAAGGAAGGGTTAGAGTATCAGTCAGGTTTTTATCCCTGTCTGTGTCCATGTTACCTCACTTCCTGTCTGAGTGGTAGAGTAAGACTAGTACAGGAAGGGACAGAAAAACTCTGGTGGGGACAGAGGCAGCAACAAAAATCTTTGTTTAGTAGAGTGGGGAGGTATTAGAACATTTGTCAAGTTTTAAATTCTTCCCGTGTCTTCCTGTCACTTCCTGTCCTGATGACATGTTTCCTGATGTCAACGAAACAGGAAATGAGATGGCATATTAAAGACAAATGGGGATGTTGAGAAACGTAAGAACACTTACTATTAGTTCTGGAAATATAAAGCCATTTCTCCATTATTTTGCTTGATGGCCTGTACAGTTGAAAAGTAGTATTGAGTATAAGATCTCTTAATGTCTCCAACAACATATTCTAGCATTTCTAGAGACTTACATATGGCTGTCATTATTTAGGTGTGCATAGGGCAGTGTGATGTCTACATAGAGCACTGCTTGTAGCCTAAAATATATTTATTATTATAAAATAACATCCAGCATTATATATTTAGCCATAGCTGTCCATAAACGATGATCCTTGAAATCATGAGGCTGATTTACTAAAGGAGCTGAGAATCTTCACACAGTGGATTGTGTGAATATTCACATCGATTATCCAATCACATGAAAAGCAAATTCCTCTTCACATATTTCATGTGCACGTGATTGCATAAATAATCACAGATAACTGTATTAGGATTCTCAACTACTTTAGTAAGTATTTATGTATTACAGGTACTTGTATAGCGCTGACAATTTATGCAACGCTTTACATAGTTGCAAATTCAAGGTGCATACAATCTAGGTCCCTATCTCGCATACAGGGCCAAATTAGACAGAAGCCAATTAACCTTCCAGCATGTCTTTGGAATGTGGGAGGAAACTGGAGTACTCCTGAGTTAAAAGAGAACTAGGGGGGTAACCTTTTTATCCCATAGTTCTCTTTAGGGTCACGGGAGGACATATACTAACCTCCTCCCATGACCCTAAGCTCAGTATATAGCAAGTTACAGCTCGCTATATACTAAGAGCGCTGCAGCCGGGACAGATGCCGACAATACTGTTGAGATCCACCCAGCTAGCTGATTGATAGCGGGCTATGCCTATAAAGAGGCAGAGCCAGCTGTGCCCGCCCCTTCCCTGTCCGTTCCTCCAGTCACTGCTGGAGGATCGGAGAGGGGAGTGGGGGAATCCCTGCAGGGAGTGGTGACTCACGCTCTCTGCAGGTAGATGATCGAAAAGTGAACGATCGACGGTATGTGTTCGCTCACTTCCCGATCTATAGAGCCGACGTGTGACAGTTTCATTGTCACACGTCGGCTCTAACTATGAGGATGAGTGAAAATCACTCATCTCATAGTTCTCCTTTTAAGTGACAATTTAAGGTTCAAGCTGCGGTAGTTGGTGGTGTTCTTTTATGGGACAGGAAGTCATCCTTTGTTCACAAGAAGTCAAACGTCTTCTGCCGCAGCAGCTTAATCTCAGTTATCTTAACCCCGAAAACGGTTGCTGAAACGTTAAGGTATTTTTGTAAGAATGTTAGTAAAAGTTCTTTTAAATAAACCAATCTGCAATGGATTCATTCTGGACCTTTAAATGTTCTGAAAATCCTTCTGCACACTTATTTAGCACTGTAAAGTTGTATTTTATAATAGTTTAGGCCTGGACATCTGTTTTAACAATTTAGGAGAGTTATTAAAGTCTGTAACACTGTTTCCATATTCACGACAGATTTAATAATAAAGGAAGAAAATCTGTAATTTAGCAATTAAAGGCACAATTGTAGATCCAGAGGCCAGGGTTAACCCATTATACCTCCTGCTAGCATACTTCTACTTTTTTTCTCTACTTAATGTGAGTTTAGTATATTAAAGGCAGCTTGTCTCTGTCAAAGGTGCATTGTGTCTGTATGTTATTAATGCTCTTGGCACTGATCCATCCCTTAACTGGGTTAAACCTGACCTTTAAAAGAGTCATTACTTCAGTTAGTAATTTTATTTTATTTTATTAGGTTCTATGGCATCCTACCTAGAATCCTCCTGATTTTATTATCTCCAACATGTCAAGGCAAAAAAACTGCTTTCATATAGACTCAAAATAAAGTTTTAGACATTTCTGTAATAGGGCCAATAAATTAAAATTATATGTTTGTCAATTACAAAATGTATTACCAACATCAACACTGACTGCATGATCACCGGGTACTCCACTGATCCAATCCACCTAGCATGCAGCTTTGAAATTCCTTCCACTGACCCCTCATTAATGCCTTCGTGCAGAGGGCAGTGAAGTGAACACTTTGCTGAGTACTTGTGTATACTGAGCTATGCACCTCAATGCACTCTTCATGCCCTGGAAGTCATGGAGCAGGGCTGTTTTGATATCCATGTGCATGAAGATTCAATAAATTTGTAATGTTTCCAACGTCTTACAAGTACTAGCATTAAAGACCACTTCAAACAGCACATAAAATGGCTGTAATAAATTGTGAATATTTAAAGTTAACCTGTGCTTTGCCCATGATGGAAAAAACAGCAGGTTCTCTTAATTCAACCCTTCCCAGCAAATCATACTCACCTGAACAGGCAGATGGATCAGGGAAGGAGAGGTGATTATGGGTTGTTGGAGACCTGGGTATAATAGCAAAGCTATTGATTTGCCCTGTAAATGAAAAACATAGGATTTCCTTTAAAGTTCAAATTTCAAAGGACTCATGATTTTGTGTATGTGTATGTGATTGGTAAAGGAGAAGAAGCCCCTGGCAACCCATTGCAGGCACCTTCAGGTGTTTGGATATCAAGCCTCTTGACCCAGGAAAGTGGGTTTATATTTGTATATCAGGGTATCCTCACTTTAAGGGCACTGGAAGCTGTAAAACTAAAAGTCAACCCAGAAGTGCTTACAGCTTGAAGTGTTTATAATATAAATAAATACATTAAATCCTCCAATTACATAGATTACGCAGTCTCTTAATTTCATATTGTGCATGGGAAATAAGAAGACAGCAGATGAATTTCAAACGATGTCTCAGAGAAAGTCTAGAATTCTGTTTATAATAGCATTTCAAATGTTATATGTCATAGACCATAATTGCACATATTTTAATAAAAACATGATGTCACATAGCCATACAAAAGCTTGAACCCAATCTAGAACCCCTGTTTTTGCTGCATATTATTATTATTATTATTATTATCATTATTATTTTTATTGAAAGTGGAACCTCAGGATTTTTTTTTTAAACTTACATTGGTCCAAATTGGCCCAATGTAAGTATCTTTATCTGATACCCTAAGGGCCACTGTTAATGCTGACAATTCCTGTATGTATAGTGATGGCCTTGATCTTCTGGATGTGGCTTCAGCTGCTTCCCCTGTGCACACTGAGCACAGGGAGTCGCTCGCTTGGCACCACCGCCATTAAGAGAATGCTTTTTTTTGTTCAGGGTAAAGAAGAGGTGGAGAGCAGGCGTAGATGATGACACAATCCCCACATCTTCCAATCAGAGAATGCCTTGTAGTCATTCTCTAATTGACTGCCGTGCCTAGTGAGTGACTCCCTGTGTTCAGTGTACAGAGTGGAAGCCGCTGGAGCAGCACCCAGATGATCACGGCTATCACTACATGTAACACAGACTACTAAAGTTATTTGCAGCATCCACTGTGGCCATCCATATGTCGGATGTAAATACCTATATTGAGCCAAGCATGACCAATGTAGGTTTGCCAAAAATATAACTCCTGAAGTTTCTCTTTAATACTACAAATACAGCCACCTTTAGCATACTCACTATCAATAAAAGCACGCTGTAACTGAGCCTTATGCATAAGATACAGACAGCCTAAACCCGCATAAAATAACCAATAGTCTGTTTTTAATCTCTAAGCAGTTTGCTTCAAAGATGGGTACATTTGGTATCACACAAACCTATAGAATGGTTTGGATGAATTATGATTCCATTTACAATAATCTTGTCCCCTGGATTCACAGGCTTAATTATTAGCTTTAAAGAAGAACACTAGACAAGGTATAATAATATACAACTTAAATAGTATTCATGACGCAATATTTGAAAGCTCTTTGTGGCTGAAAAAGCTATGAAAATGTATATATAGCTGCTGGGAACTGGTTAGTGGCCTTCAGTACTGGTAGCCCTGTAACGTTGTCATAAAAACATTAGATGCACAGAAACGGTAAGTTTACATTTATCATTGTACTTTGGTAGATTATTTTTCTGACTTTGACATTCTGATATCCTTACCAGTCACTCGTATCTGCTTGTGTTTACCCCAAAGCACTCTTAACAGATATTTTTGCATATCATGCCCCCAAAGCCTTCTCTTATCTCAGCATTTAGACTAGATTATGTGCACGCTAGCAGTGGTGTCCATGATTTTACTGTGCGGCTAAATTAATTATACTGGATATCTAAGCAGTAATGCTTACAATATAAATAATGTTCTTATAATAATTCTGATAAAATGTTTGGCAGGAGCAAAGGCACGTGCAGTGTACCCAATTATCAGTTTTGTAGACCTTTCAGCATGCTGCAATCCATATGGCTCAAAAGTCTATTTTCCTAAACTTCTCTCTAAAAGCTTTCTTATAAAAATCAACTGATATTTACTTCAGAAATGTAGCCTTATCCTCAATTTAGGACCTGAACTGCTATCTTTCAGATATGTTTCTCATGGCTGCTGGTGATGGCTCAACTTTTTATCATACCATTGGGTCACCACAGCAAAGGTAACTTAAAAAACAGTGGTAAAAATAATAGGCTTAAGGGGGCAGTGCAAGCACCATAAACCACGACGCTTGGTCAGATTGCTGTTTTGGGGGTCCCAAGGGAAGCAGGCTATATAGAATAAATTCCACTTAGAATTTTATTTTGACAAGTTCAGAGATGCTTAGGAGTATAGTTTATTAGTGTATAATAATCCATGATAACCAGTCATGAATAGCATTCATTGGCTATAGGCAGAATAAGGAGTCCCTTACTGGCTGGTTGATAAAAACTACTTGACACCATTGCCTTTTGGATGTTTTTATAGATATCCTTTAGGTTAAAAAACAAACACACAGAGATAGGGTATCCTGTAGCTCAATATATGCAAACTCAATATATGCAAAATATGCAACCTTGGCACTCAAGTGGCTGGTGAGGCACTGCTGGACACTGCATGACTCCCAGGGCCAGAGGCATAATGGGATTTGAGGCTTCAGCATAGCTGAAGTGTTGAGAAACTTCTGAATTTAAAAAAATATATATATTAAAACTGCCCCCAAAGATGGGGATGTCTTTATCTAGGTATATCAATATAAACATCATAACACATATCCAAAAATATATCACCCTCTAGTAACCTATATCATCGCACAGACATACTGTAATATTATGAATATTATTACATAGGATTTATATAGCGCCAACAGTTTGTGCAGCGCTTTACAATATAAGGAAGACATTAAAATCACAATACAATTCAAGACAAGATGGCAAAGAGGGCCTTGCCCCTGAGGGATTACAATCTAAAAGGGAGTGGCAAGTGATACATGAGGAGGTAGATGTGAGGGGGTGAATTGTTTGAGAACGTGATGGTTGAGTGGTTAGTTTGAGGTGGGATAGGCTTCCCTGAAGAGATGAGTCTTAAGAAATCGCCTAAAGGCAGTCAGAGTGGGAGATAGTCAGACAGGTTGAGGTAAAGTCCAGGGGGCGAGCATGGGAGGAGTTGACGAGGTAGCTGGAAAGTAGGAGGTCTTTGGAAGGGCGGAGGGGACGGTTAGGGTGATACTTTGAGACAAGGTTTGAGATAAAGTTTATTAAAAAATAAATACAAATAAAATATTTTAAAAATATTTTAAAAATGTGAAAAAATAAAAACATGTGGGGGGTGGGGGTACAGTTCCAGTGGATTTTTATATAATTGGGGGATGGCAAAAAAATTCTGCCCCGGGCGCCCATAACTCTGGTTACGCCACTGCAGACATCATAAGTTATTTAGAACATTCCCTGCAGGGCATGCATATCTAGATTGTATTGCAGTTGTACTATACTGTATATTGTTGATCAAGGTGATATGCCTTATTTGCTGTTTGCAGGAGTACATTAATATTCCTTCACATTGCCTTAGAAGAAAGAAAATAAAGAGCACTTCACACTTTAACACAGTTCCTACTCAAGAAAGGCTCCAGCTGGCCAGTTCACTTTACCCAGCAAGGAGTTCTGTAAGGCACTCATCTGTATTTGTCTTCAAGAGGACTATTAATCCTTTGTGATCATGCAGTGCAGAAGTTATGGAGCACTACTACTAGAGTAGCCTATCACATTAACCCCTAATCAGGTGGAGTAGCCTGATGGTAGGCTACCATATGATGGTAGCATAGTGCTGCAGCCTTCAGCAGCAATATACCTCTAGAAATATTGTACACATTCATTGTGATATAAGAATCTTCTTTATGGAGACTATGTGCACAAACAGTACTTTAGCCAATTCTTATAAACCCTCCTAGGCATACAGTAGAATCAGGGGGCTGCAGTCTAAGCTCCTCTGTGCCTTCTTCTGGGCACTGAAGACAGATGGCTAAACAGGAACAATGTAGCAATCTCAGTTCCTTCCTGCTGCTGTTATTTAACATGGCTCCCAGCCTCTTTCTGCTTCCTAGACTGCCCAAGCAGCAGAACTCTCTTCTCCCTCCCTCTTCCTTCAGACTAGAGGTGTACTGAAGCAGCCATTTTGGAGGAGTCTGAAATCCATTCAAGTGTAAGTTACCCAAGTTTGTCCATTTTTATAATTGTAGTCTTATCTTTTCATGAGAAATACTTGGAGATCCTGCAAGCCCCTTCTTTGCATTTGCAATCAGACCACACCAAGTAAGGAAGCAGATCTATGCTGGCATGGTCAGTTTTTGTGTATCAGAGTATCCTTCTTGGAGATGCAGGAAGATGTGGTGTTGCACAACGTGCCTGTATCTCCTGTCGTCAGTATGGCCACAACGTCCGTCCCCCCCAACCTTTTGTAGCTGCAGCCTGTAGGAGTGCAGCACACACAGATGGGTAACAGCCTTTAGTCGTAAATAGTTCCAGCCAGGCTATGCTTCAGCTGCATGTGCAGCGGTTGTTTATTTTGACTGCTAACTGCAATTAGCACTAACCACAAGAAAAATCTAAAAGAGAAAAATAGGCTGCTTTCCGTCGTGTGATAATGTACAATAAAGGAACTTTTATTGTATAAAAACATCCATATACTCAGATAATACTTAAAATCAAATGCATCCATAGACCACATCGGTACATTTTCTCAATATGATAGCCTATTTAGGGCCCATTTACACCTTTCCGGTGGGGTGCATTGTGGGAACACACACATTAATGCGGATGTTCTGTACCACATGCTAACACATGTTAAGTGCCTTAGCGTGTTGTGATGCCATTCATTGTCAATGACACCACAGCGCCTTAACCCAACACACCTCTGATGCACATGCTTTGGAGCGCACCACAATGCTTAGTAATGTATTACCGTGCATTGTAGTGCGCTTCATCAGAAATCAACTGTGCATGTCTGATTTTGTATTAATTCTGGTATATTGGCAGCCCATTCACTTGCAAACAGTTAGTAGCATCTAGAACCACAGCCTGGTGATCTCTGATCTAACAAATAGTTTTGTATTTAGCAAGTTGTGCTTAACGTAGGTTCCTATTTTAGAACTGTTGGATTTTTTAAAACTTAAACCATACAAGTAGTGAACATTGATGAAGTCAACCAGTCACATAGCCTTAGGAGATAGCAAGTCATTACTTAGCCCATATATTATGCAGCCATGGTCCACTGTGGTCCACTGTTATCAGCATGAGGAAATCTGCCATTGCTGAAGTGCATGCATGTAGACAGCAAGAATTTGAAAAAAGCTGCAGCCCTGATCAGAAGATCAGAAAAAAAATCCATGACATATAGCCAGTGGAGACAATGCAGTTTGAACCTTTCAACTTTTTGTCCTTTTAACTTTTACTAATAATGGAAGACTTGTACTTGGCTTCAGTGGGCAATTTGTTAAAGGCTAAGTGCACCTTTGTTTAGTTTTTTAAGCACCATATTTCTTCATTTCCAAAAAATTAAGGCAACAAATTAGATCCTAGGGTGTTCACTTTCCAAAAAGGGGTGATTTTGGGTGTGTTCATACTATCCTGACATTTTTATTTCATATGTGTTATACTAGAAAGTAATGGAAAGGTTTTTTTTATTTTTTTCCTTTATATAGAAAAAACAAAACTCAAGTGGCCATTGAATACCACAATAAGAAAGCTCTATGTATTTGTCTACAAAAATTATATAAAATTAATTTTATAAGTTGTGTTGCATGACCGAGTAATTGTCATTCAAACTATCATAGCAATGAATGGCCTGAAAAATGGCCTGGGCAGTTAGAGGGTATAGCATGCTGGGGCTAAATTGGTTAAAATACTTTTCTTGCCTATCCTGGTTCAGACAAACATTACCTGTTTACTCTGTATGTAAAAAGCAATCAGTGCTGTTTAGGCATTAAAAGAAGGGTGACTGCAACACTTGACATTATGGTTCATTATCAAAAGATTTTTCTGTATCTTTTCTATTACACTAGGCATATCTTCAAGCATACAGTGTCATAAAACTAATCTCCAGCATGTGCTTGTAGAACTAACCAAACCTTCATATGCATGTTTTAAATACCAGGACAGCAAAGTAACTCCCTAACTAAATGTATGGTCCCTGTGCGTGATGACATTGTGGGTTCAGGAAAGGATAGAGGTTAAGGAAAGGATAAGGAATGTGCTGTCATCTGTGTTTCTGAGGGAGATGGAGATGCTTCTGTTCTGTACTATTTTTAGCACAGAAGAAAGATGACTGCAGTATTTTCAAAGGAGACCCCATGAAATGGCATTACCCTTCAGCTGTGCTTCTCAGATTTTGGATAAAGTCCCAGGAGCCTTACACTATGTAGAGCAGAGTTTCTAGCTGCTGGATGACGGTAAAGGGCAATCATTTAAAATAGTCAGTACAGTATTTATGAGTATGATATATGGTCATCTATCAAATCTCAGAGCTTTTCAAAAACAGATGGGACAAAGCTTGTCTACTGTGGAAGATGAATGTTGTATTCAAAGGCATCTCTAAATTAATGTTCATTCACGTCGCCCTTCATTGGAATATGGATGGTAGAGTGTATGAAATATTAGGTTTATTTGGTACATGACACTTTATGGTCTACTACAGTTAGTGTCAACTATCCAGACTAAATACTCATTCAGCTCTTTGCTATGTGCACAGTGATTTACAATGCATTTACTAACAATTTAGTAATAGCCCAGATAATACTTCCCAAATGTTATGTAAATGTACAACGTGACCTTAGATTTCAGTTTATAAATAAATCCTTTGCATTTACACATTTGCAAAGTTATAATAGTCTATGCACGAGCAGAGAACTTGAACATTTAGCCAGGAGGTGGGAGGCCAAACACAACCAACTGGCCATTTCACAGAAGGGCCAGCCACATGCTAAAGCAATAAAAGTGACAATTACTATAATTACTGGGGAATGTGGAATGTAGAGCACAGCATACAGAGTAAGATAGTATGAAATACAGAATTAACCATACAACAGAATGCAGCAATGTGGAGCAGAGAATGCACAGCACAGCATACAGAATAAAATGGTATGGACTAGGGACTGTGTTCTTATGCAGATTATGGATCACATGCTAGAGTTTTAGTTAGCACCAAGCTCCATGCAAGTCTTTTTTTTTTTTCGTAAACCATCCCCACCCTTTAGATAAACTTCTCCTTTTTTTTCTTTTCACTTGCTTAACTTCCTTAGAGAAAAAAATCTTTGTAAAGTCCAAGTGACATCATCGCCCAGCTTCAAGATTCCCCTCTTCTATCAGCATAAGCATAAGAGGCCTGTAGGGTACTCTACCTCATGCAGACGAACCCTGCAGAACTAGTGGAGAGGGGCATTGAAGAGACAAGTCACACCCAGATTGCTGGCTGGGGTGATTGGCCACCTCAACAGGAAATGCTGCCACAAGAACAGTAAGCAGACAGCATGTCCTAATGAATTTGAAAAGAAAGAAGCTGGGAACATCTTGAAGAGGAAAACTTTTTAGTAAAGCCAGGGCATTTACTTCATTGTTTTTAACTATGCAGTTTAAATCTTTGTTGAGTTTAGGCACTAGTTTCAGTGATAGGGCTGCTTTAAGATAAAAGTTGCAGTTCTCCATGTCTGTACAGACTGTTGCAAGTAAATTAGACATAAAATGCTTATCTGCAAGGCTTGTTGGGATTGTAATTTAAGTTACAGGCTTTTTCAAAGACACAACCTGCTGGACCCAAAACAGCATGGCTTCACTGAAGGCAGTTTTTATTACATTTCACTATATCGCAAATGTTTTCCCATGATACTATGGTAGCATGGTAGTGCTGTGGACACAGCCTATCCTTATTTCAGCAAAGCATTTGTTATGGTCCCACACAATGGTCTCATAATAAAGTTATGCAAGCTACAATCTAATCCTTGGCTTGTTCAGTGCATGAACAGTTGTCTAAGGATAGAGTTGTAAAATAAGTTAATTCAGAACAGAGTCCAGTCATTGGTGGTGTACCACAAGGCTCTGTACTCGATCCTGTTCTAATTTTGCAGATAATATTAGGTATGCACCACAGTTTATAATTTCTGAAGGTGTTTGTAACATGGAACATGATTCGGCATTGCTGAAAGACTGGTCAGAGCAGTGGAAACTGCAGTTCAATGTTTCTAAATTGAAAACAATGCACTTAGGGATAAAAGAGTCCTCTGATACACAACAAAATTAGATGAACAGTGCGTGATACCTAGGGCTACAGTGGAAACAGATTTGGGGGTGCTTAGTATAGATGTTTACAAAATAAGCAAACAATATGGCCTGGCAGTGGGGAAAGCGAATTGAATTCTGAGGTGCATTACTAGAAGGATAAGCGTCTTTAGTTAGAACTCATTTAGAATATTGTGACATTTCTGAGTGATAAAACATATCAGAAGAGACTGCAGGAACCTAATATGTTCAGTCTTGAGGAAGGAAGGGAAAGAGGGAACATGACTGAAACCTTAAAACACAATAAGGGTGTGAATAAAGTTCAGAAGGGAAGTATATGAAGCTAAAATCAGGAACGCAGGGACACAACCTCAAACTAGCAGGAGGAAAGTTCAGAACTCACCTTAGAAAATAATATTTTGCTGAAAGAGTAGTTGATGCTGGGAACAAACTTCCTGTAGAAATAGTGGGTCAGTCAATGGCAAGTGAATTCAATCATGCCTGAGGCAATCATAGATCTATACTCAGACAAAAAGTTAAATAAAAACAAACAGGTGGCAGACTCAATGGACCTCTTGGTCTTTTTCTGCCATCACTCTTCTATGTTAACATTCAGTGGTAAAGCTTTTACCATAGCAGAAATCTGGCTGCTACCGGGCCTGGTCAAAGGCATCTTGTAATCAGATTCCCTCTCCCAACCCATGCTTTTTACAAAGGTGTGGAGTGTCAATGCTATTCATTGGTTCGGGTATGTATACACAACAGTGTCTTCAGACTAATAGAATTAGGTGTTTGTGAGTGTTGGGGTGATTAGGTGGAGATTAGAGCAATACAGTTATGTTTACTTCCATCATCTAGTGAGTCCTTACCATGTTATTTGCATTGGCTGGCTCAGGCAACTGTGTCCATCCAAATCAATGTACCAAAGTTCTAATGGCTACCATTGTATTAGCATGGACAAGCACTGTACTGGTTTTCATGTTGAGTGTTGTTTCAGTAGACATCTGCTAATACTGCCATCTGACCTGTAAGGGTAAATAAGAGAAAACACCTTTAAAGCTGTAATATATTCTTTGGGGTTGATTTATTAAAGGAGTAGAGATTGTTCACTTAGCAAAGTGAATGCTCACTGAGCCTACTAAATAGGGTGAAGCTGTGTTCTCTTTATTCAACAAATAATTGATGCAGTAGCAGAAATCAAATATTTTTTATCGCACAAAATGGGTAATCAAAGTAAAAAAAAAGCTTACCTTATTAAATAACATTCACTTTTATATTGCTATATGTGGATAGAGAATGCAGAAAACTGATTCAATTTAAATAATGGCTTACCTTAAGATGATTTTAAAAAAGGAATTTAATGTCACTTTGTTCACTAAGCAAGATGCAGTCTGTAAAATGACATGAAAGGGCACAGTATATATTACATGACAAGCCTAGGGTTTCAAACGCAGATGTTATTAAAAATGAGATACAAATCCCATGTCTGCTTTAAGTCCCGTGGACTGAACTTAGAAACATGTTCTCTAATGTCATGTTATATTAAGCTCAGAATGATCCTGAAATAACATTACTTCACTATAATGCTAGTTACTTCAGCTGTACTGTTATTTTTGCATATACCATACATATTATCTCATTGAGATGCATGTATAACATTGCAGAGAAAGGGGTCTGTTTTTACTCTAGTGTGGACTGTTAGGACATATGCATAAGAGTGCCCTAGTGTAAAGGAGTGTTCTTTGATGTTCCAAGGACATGGTTTCACAGTGGTTATTTGCCCAGAATCAAACTAACTTGCCTGAATAAACAAGTGTAAGTACAGATAGGTTTTATTAACTGTTGACTTTGTTACTCAAAAGGAAGCATGAAGAGGTTTTATGACCTGACCTGTGTGGTACACCAACCGCTTCCACTATGTCAATGTAAAAAAATGGTTGCAAGCATGCCATAGTTATTGTATTACTGTTAAGTGGACAGGCCCAATGGAAACAATGGGGCCTATACGCGTGTGACTACTTCTCCTCCTCTACATCTTGTTTGGATGTCAAACATTGGACTGCATGATGATAGGAAAGTAGGTTTGGTTACACTAAATATTTTCACAGCTTCTCATATAAAAACATTATGGTGCTTTTTTATTACACCTTTAAAGGACCAGATTGTTATTTCACACGCTTCCTTGGTAAAGTGTTTCTAAAGCCATGTTTTTGTTTTTTTCATTTTGGATACAGTAGGGTTAGAACATCTTTTAAGAGGTTCTAGGTCCTAGTGTCCATTGTTTCAGGGACTGAAAGTGAAAATCTCTTTCTGTTCTGGTGAGTGGTCACCAGAACAGAAAGAGAGGCAAACTCTTTAAACAGGGAGACTTGTTCAGGAAACAACTGTCTCAGAGAGGTTGGTTAGGTCCCCTCTCACTTTCTCTTGTGTCTCCAGACAGGAAGTGAGAGTAAAGTTCTCAAGTTGGAGACAGACAACAGAGAAAAAAAAAAACGAATGGGTTTTAACTAGGAATGCACTGATACCGATACTAGCATCGGTATCGGTGCTGATGCAGAGAATTTGCTCCAATGCCTAGCCCAATACTTGAGCTTTCGGTATAAGGAAGCCGGGCAGCGAGTAATTACACGCTGCCTGGCTTCCTGATTGGCCGGGAGGGAGCATGGAGCCGGCTTCCCGACCAATCAGGAAGTTGGGCAGCGTGTAAGAACACGCCCCCGGCGCTTTCCGATTGGCCAGAAAGCCGGCTTCATGCTCCCTCACTTGGTGACGGCGCCGGCTTCCTGATTGGCCAGAAAGCTCGCCCCATGCTTTCTCGTCACCTGGTGACGAGGCAGCATGTAGACAGCTTCCCTGCTAATCGTAGATCCAGGTGGTGAGTCATTACACGCCACCTGGCTTCCTTAATGGGACTTCTGGTATTGGTATTGGGTATTGGCGAGTACAGAAAAAAGAATGTCGGTACTCATACTCGATACTGAAAAACCGGTAGGAGCATCCTGGGCCTGGTGCTGGGCAAAAGACCCCTAGTGTCACCTTTCCACTCTAAATAAGCTAATAGAGTGCAAATTGCAGAGAGGACAGTTTGTGTGAAATCTTGAGATGAGGTTGGAGATGTAGCCAGATATAATGCCATTATGTCTGAATGAGCAAGTCTATATATGAGTGATTGTTGGCTCAGTAGGCAAAATCTAAAATGTCAGCTCCTGGTCCCCTTAAATTCCGTATCTATTATAGTTTATAGAAAGTAATAATGAAATGTTGGGAGATAACAGACATAGTATGTCTTAATTTTTTCTGGGTTTGGCAGTTACAAAGTTATGGTCTTATGCTTATTTACTCTCCAAATCTTGTCAAAAGTTTAGTACAATACATGCATTTATTTCTCCTGACTTCTTTGCTGGCTTTCACCAGTGCTCTACTTGTCACAAGTGTTTACTTCTGTATTCACCATGTTCTAATGCTGTTTTGAAATGGCTCATACTTGGATGGGAAATGAAACGCTTGTGAATCATCAACAGACACTTGTTTCTCCCTTTAAGGCTTTTTTTTCAGTGCACTGTAGGCCGATTCATGGCTGTGGACTGTGAAGCTTGAATCAGGTTGCAAACTTTACCCCTATAAATGCACGATGGAAAGAAAAAGTTAAGTAACCTAGGCAGAATAAAGTCTTCATTCACTTATGATTCTCAGATTTATGGGGGTTTCAACTTGCTCAGCAGACCCACAACAGTGTGTATTATAGGTATAAATATGTGGTTGGCTTCATAGTTAGAGTATCTGTACATGGAAAACTGTGGTGACTGAATAAACGTAATGCTTTTTATAGGAACTTAGGGGTCCATTCACTAAGCTGCCGTAGGCAGCCTAGTGAATGACCGACCTAAAGCGAAGTGAGCCGAACGCTGTTCGGCTATTCACTTCAGAGTGGTACGGCTGATTTCAGCCGTATATCGGGTGAAATCAGCCGTACATCGGGTGGCTTCGGGTCGGCCGAACATGCACAGCATGCACCCGAAGTGCAGAAGGAGTTTGACTCAGCCGATCCAACATCTGGATCGGCTAAGCCGAACCTCCGGCAGGCTACACGCTGCTGTTCGGTCTATTCTTATAGATGCCGAACAGTAGTGAGTTAATAGCTGAATGCCGCTGAACAGAAAAATAGTTAAAAAAGTAGAAAAAAATAAATAGCTCCGCCCAGCTGTCAGAAGCAGGCTGTTGGTCGGCCAGCTTTGGCTTTCAGTGTGGCTCAGCCGAGCTGAGGCATATGCGTTTGGCTCGACTGAGCCGCTCGGCCACGTTTGGGAGCTGTACGGGCTATAGTGAATAGCCCGTACAGCAGCCCTTCAGTTCTACTGAACCGAAGGGGTCCTGGGGCCGAAGCTAGCCGAAGGATCGGCCAAAGCTACAGCCAGATCCTTTGGCTGCTTCGTGAATACACCCCTTAGTGATGAATAAGGCCACGACCAGGAAGCATCCCTCATCACAAAGCAGACAGTGATGGTAGAGAACATATATAAGGGCGAGAAGGCAGGAGGTGCTCAGTACCCATTCATAATTACCTATAAAGATTGTGATACATTCTGTAGTTCTGTAATTGTTTTTGCTTGTAAAGGCTATCAAAACAAAACAAGGTATCCCTTCAGTAAACAGGGGGATGTAATATAAACCACATTGTACCTATGTCTAAGTGGGAATAAAACAAAATATAACTTCCTCTACATCCATATATTACAATAAGCAAAGCTCAGGGCTCTAATATAAATAAATATAGCTCAACTAGGTCTAAGAATAATCATATAGAAGCTTCACATAAAAGATGGATGTATTTATATCTAAACCTGCTACAACCGAAGCTACAAATGCAGGTATATAACTACCTTGTAGGTATAATCAGAATAGTCACTGGCTTGGAACTAGCTTCTCCCAACTGAGCCATCCACACCTCCACTCTCTCTGCTAGAATCCCTCCGTACCAATACACGCCTCTGGAGACTGTGACATATGCGGCCGGGCCACTGGTCTGCACATGCGTCTTAAAAATCTGAAATTTTTCTGCCAAAACCATGGGACCCCTCTCCCCCAGGTCCTTCGTCCAATGAGATTGCGTCAAAGAGGTTAATGGCGCAACCCATTCTCACACCCAAGGTGGGTGTACACTCCCTCAGCCCGCCGCAACTACATGACAAAGTGCCCAGAGAAAATAGCAAGAACATAGCCCTTCCCCAATGCATCAGAGAAGAGGTGATGTCAAGGCGCTGACCATCCCCCAAGAGAGGTGTAATAGGGAGGCAAGCCCAATTATTCCCAGTCCTAGATAAGATAATACCCATCCACCACAAATAATAATAACAACATTATATGGAAAAGATTTTTTAAACAACACTATTACATGCCTTCATTAAACATAATATTCATAATTCCCAATCTTAATCATAAATATAATTAAATATGGCACACAAATAGTACTGGACATTTTTTTATATATATATAAAGTGCTATATATTGTGTGTAAATTGTACTATATATAATGAAGGATTATGGGTTGATGAATGTGTCTAGTGAGAGATAATAAATGCGTAGATGTACTTGAAATTGAATGTTTCTGCAATAAAAATAAAAACATGTAATTTACATGTATGCTTTTTTTTTAATCATGTGGGCTAAATTTAGAATTATATTCTGTAATTTCATGTTATAGTAAAGCTGAACTCCAGGCAGACAGCTAAATACATAGACAAAATATATATAAGGGAACAGTTCTACCTGCCAAAGGAATTGTATATCTGCTTATACAGGTCTGAGATTTGCCTAGCTCTACCATACCACATTAGCCTTGCCTGGAAGGATTTTTCTTTGTTGCAGTTCAAAAACACTTACAGATTTCCTCCCCACCCCTATCCTATGACTGGACAGTACAAGGAAACTGTACAAGGAAACCTCTCATACTAGCTCTTATCCTCTTATACTAGCACTGCAGCACAGCTGATTGGTTGAGTGTGTTGCTTTTCTCTCTACCAGCCTGAGCTTTGCTGTACAGGGACTGTAAAAGGCTGATACCAATTTAAATTTGATACTTACACTGCTTGAATATAAAAATAAAAATGTACAAATGTATTAATGAATACAATGCTGCATTAATATGTATTTTATATCTGTCTGAATTACAGCCTTAAAGAAGAATCCAGTTATTTAAAAATGAATCCTTGCAGTTGGGCTTCCCTGCACTACAAGGGTTAACTACTCATTTTGGTCTAGGGGCCAGAATACAGAAAATATACCCATGGTGGTTTTGAGGGCTTACCTCTCTCCCCCTCTGCTTCAGATGTGGTATGTCTGGACTGTATTAGACATGACAACATCAGTAGGGCTTAGACCGCTGGAGCCCAGGGTAAAAGAGGCTGTAGGAATCGGTCTAGCAGCCAGGCAGAACTGAAGATCAGGTGAGTTTTTTTTTTATTTGAGCCCCTAGACCAAGACGAGCAGTTAACTCTTGCAGTGGGAAGGGTAGTCCCAATGCAAGGGTAATTTTTTTAGATTCTTGGAGTTCCTCTTTAAACTCAGAATTCTAAACAACATAAAGTCACTTTAATACTAGTTGCATTAACTGCACTCTTATTTTTGCATATTCTGTACGTATCATCCTATTTAGACCTAGCAGCATATAATTTCTCCCTGGGGCATGATAGCACTTACCACTGACTTTCCGTGCTGCAAATTGTAACTGAATACATTCAATCAGCACTTTTGCTATAACCATGACATTTTAGATTTTGTCCTAGTCATGAATCTCCTCATTTTGCTCCTATTACAACTTGAATTTCTGTTGGCTGATAGCCACAAGATACGCCTCTGCTCTTTGCTGACTGGATAACTGGGAAAAATGTCATAAATTAATCAATACAATTAACTATATTTAGCTTTTCAGAGATATGGTTAAAATGGTGTATTGCTAAAGGACTTTATCTGTGAAACATTGTCTTTTCCTATAGATTGACATAATCTTTCCTCGTGAGAACATAACGCAAATGCATTAAGAACAAGTGAATCAGTCAGTTGGAAACCAGTTAATGCAATACAGAGCAAATTTAGTGCCCATCCCACTATGTTCAATAATATTTGAGTGAAATCTTAATTCTTTATTCATTCCGCTCCACAGAGGAATCAAACAACGGCTGTTGTTCCCTAACTGCAACAAATTGTGACAATATCACTCTGTCAATCTATAGGAAAAGACAATAAGTAATAAGTACCTTCCTGTTGTTTTACATTGACAACCTATAAAATGAAATAACTATTTTGAATAAACATCTGCATTTGGTAGAGTTACTAATAGAAGCCTGGCTATTTTTTATTGTGCATTAAATTGAATATGTTTCTAGGACCACCAAATATCTGGTCTATGGTACATTGTGTCACAGACTCTTGTGATATGTCTAAGATGGGGACATCTGTAAAGAATAGGCATAGAAAAAGACCATCAATGTACAAAGCATTCTTGTCATTTCCATCAAAGAGCACATTCAAAATGATGTAAATATAGCAAGTAATGTCATATATTTACTGAACAGTGTACAGTTAGACCCATCTAAATCACTGAGGCTTAGAGGCTCACAACCTTTGCTTTTGCTAACCTCTGCATTCTCTGCTAGGAACACACAGAATGTTTCCCTGCTTTACTGGGCTTGGCTCGAGGATTGTAGAACTTGTTAAATATATGCTCTGCTTAAAGAGACACTATCACTTTACCCATTGATGACAAAGTGAAAGTGACAGCAGAGAGAT
>NW_017307573.1:276186-330498 GCF_000935625.1 Nanorana parkeri
GCACTGGCTAATGGAGCCAGGCTTCTCGTTATGGGGGACATGTGACCTCCTCTATGTAACAGTGCCGAGGCCTGGGGGGCAAATCACTAGACCCTAACCCTGTGGAATGAAGGGGTGATATAACATCATCCCACTTTCTAAGCACCAATGTCACTTTACACCATTGGTTAGACAGAAGTGGATACTGTAGTGGGGAGGCAGTTTGGGAGCATTTCTAAGTATAAATGGGGGAGAGCAGATGCTGTCACTTTGCCCTTAAGGTCACAAGGTGACAGTGTCTCTTTAATGGTAAATCCAACCTTGTGTAATATATCTATATATATACAGATAAATAGATAGATAATAGATAGATACACATACACTGTAGGGTTCTAGAATTTTTCCAAATTCTCCTCCTATATTTTTGGATTTGTTAGTGTAGACTTAGCTGCCGAAGGATCTAGCCGTAGCTTCGGCTGATCCTTCAGCTAGCTTCGGCCCCAGTAGGCGCTCCGGGAGTCTCCTGTTCCCGGCCGTCAAGGAGAGAAACACTGCTTTTTCTTCTTTTTTTTATTCTGACACAGAGCTGTGTCAGAATAGAAATTTTTTTGCCCATTGGAATGCATTGCTAGATTCCTATTGGATCTGAGGGACCAGATGTTGGATCGGCTGAGTCGAACTCCTTCTGCACTTCGGGACAGCCGAACATGCTGAGCATGTTCGGCCGACCCGAAGCCATGCGAAGCAAGCCGATGTACGGCTGATTTCAGCAGATATACGGCTGAAATCAGCCGTACAAGCCTGAAGTGAATAGCCAAACAGTGTTCGCCTCACTTCACTTGGGGTCGGTTGTTCACTCGGCTGCCCTCGGCAGCTTAGTGAATAGACCCGTTAGTCGCCTTAGCTGTGCTGGCTAGTGTTCTCTAAGTGTGTAGTGACTATCCTCAGTCACTTGCTGTGTTGGGTGTCCACCAGCAGGGTGTGCTAGAGAAAATACTCCACTTTAAGGATGTGTAATGCCTGACCAATCAGTAACTGGGGAGCCTGCTGTGCATGCTGGGGGAGCTCTTAGATATCTGAGGCACTTCCTGGCACAGTCTCTTTGCTCCAGGGGCGCCACCTTGAGAGGATGCATCTGCTCTAGGGGGTATGGGATGCTGTGGGGATCTCCTATCCTGGGAGGTGTCCCTAAGTTACTGGCTGATATGATGGAGTGCTACAGTACAGGCCTTGAGTAAGCACAGCTGCAGTTGTCCCCCACAGAGACGGTGAGTGAGTGACTGAGTCTGGAGAAGTAACACCGGAACCTTCTCATTGCTGTCCTGCCTTGACATAATGACTGAGCATTATACTAGAACCTCAGTTGCAAGGAGCCAAAGGTACATGTTATGCGCCAGCCAGTAAAGTAATACAGAGAGAAGGATTCATAAGATAGAGGAGCATACAGGAGACTAAAGGATTGTACTTTCACATACTTAAAAAAGGGTATCCCGTGCTTCCTCATCCTCCCACCATTACTTCTCCATGCTTATGCAATTAAACTACTTGAAATATATTCCAAGTGACTGAAGCTCATCACTCTTATCCACTACTGACCAGAGTTGTAGGTAAAGTAGAATATGCCTAGGGACCAGGTAATTCTCAACTGGGGGTCCCTCTTGTAGACTACAAGACCCAGCTGGGTGGAGGCACTAAAATGATAAGAGATATATTAGGCCCCATACTCCCACTTAGGCTCAGGATTTCCAAGTTACCAACAGGTTGGCAGCGGTAGTTGATTGACGAGGACCCGAAACAGGGCTACATTATCTATCTATCTATCTATCTATCTATCTATCTATCTATCTATCTATCCAATGTATTTATACAGTATATATGCTTTGTAGAAGGGGTTTTATTTAGCCCCTTATTCGTGGTCTATATATCAATAGGTGTTTTTATTTTATAATCATAGATGGCAATCAAGTGACCTTAGCAGAATGTAACCTGCTTGTAGATACAGGGTGGAGATCAGAAACTGTGTTGGAAATTAGCGTTCTGTATTTTCCTAGAGCATATCTTAGTTATTAGAAAACCGCATTACAACACAAATCTTATTACACAGATTCACATTTTCTTTTTTATCCAATATACATGCTGGATATTGTAGCTTCAAACAAAGGAGTATGTTCTGCTGTACAAAGGAGAAAAAGATAAGGGTAAGACTATCACAAAGGGACTTATCTTATTTTCTGATAAAAGGTTATCGCTGGCTGTTCTATAATACTCCTCTTTGTCCTTAGAGGAAATATAGATCTAACAAATTGCTGAGGGATTTCTTCCAGGTAATGAAATTAGGTCATCAAACAACAACATAGCCACATGCAGCTCAAACTAAAAAAATAATATGCTTATATAATTTTTGTTTTTGAATGCTACAATGATTTTCTCAAGGCTGAAGCCTGATTCTTTAAATCTTGTGAGCAGATGGAGGTGAATTATATTAAAAGATACAGCAATATTTTTTAGATCTACAAGATCAGAAATATTTCAGATTACAATACTGAATTGGAAGCATATTTTCCACACTATTGGAGTAGAGGTAAAATAAATCAGGCAATCTCATAGTCTTGAATGCTCACATGGGTCTAAGGGCCCTTTCACACCAGCAAGCCTCGCTGAGTGCAAGGTAGCCGGTGTATGCTGCTAGCTACAGGGCAGATACACTGATAACGACACATTGCACTGTTTACTTTTTTTGTTAGAACTTTATTGAAATTTAAGGAATTAAATTTCATGAAGTTCTATCGACACAGTGCGGTGCACTGCAGTGGCACAGTGCTGCACCATGCCACGCTGAGAAAAAGTACTTTTTTCAGTGCACACTTTAACGTGGTGGTGTGAATTGAGCTGATATAAAACAAGGCAAAATGTCTTTGTATGTGCGCTAGGGATAAGCTGGAAAACATGGTCAGGGCAGATCGAATGCAGTTAGTGTGAATGGACTCAATGTCTGTTTCTAAGTTCATTACCTGACTCTTGAACTGATGCCTAGAATAAGTAATACAGTTTTGGAATCATGCTTTAGAGTACAAACACCTTAATTTTTTGGTGGATTCTTGGAACTGTCTGTTCAAAAGAAAGCTTTTGGGTAAATGGCCTAAAATTATGAATGTTTTGAAAATCATTAAACCCGCCTTGAAATTATGTTTCTTTATTGATGGGCAGTAAAAGGTGCGGAAAATAGTCCATTGTGAGTGAGTATGATCGGAAAAGATATTTTATTATTCTGGATTAACTGTACATCTTGAAGGTCTTTTCCTTCAAGCTGTATTTACAAAGAATTACAGTTATCCAGCTGGAGATAAAGAAAAAAAAACATGACTGACTTTGGTTGTTATTCTGTGGGAATAAATTACTCCATTTTCTTCACGATTCTCAGGTGGAAGGATGATGGTTTCAATAAAACTGACACTTGCTGTCTAAGTCATTTTCCTGTATACTACATCTATTATAGTATAATTACTAGTGTGAGCTCAGTGAGTAACATTTCTAATATAAATTGGCAATCAGTATAGTTGCTTAAATAAATAACCATGTTTGTTTAGTTAATGTTGGGATTAGTGATGCTCTGTCTGTATCTGTGAGTGCACACTATGCCTTTTGCATCCTGCCAATGTCTCGGGGATCATCAGCAGGTGCCAGGGCCCTTGGTCTCTGCTCATTTTCCAGGCTCACAATCTATTTGACACACAGGTAGCAGGACCCCTCTTTCCCTGTTCATACACTACTTCAAGGGTCTCTTCACTCTTTCTGACCATGGCATTGAATGGTGGAGATCCCTCGTCAAAGACAGATATAATCCACATCACGTGCTTTAATATTCAGGTGGCTGTCTATACCCCAGAGGGATACAGGTCATCTAACATGTAAGACTCATGTCTTCTCTTTTCTGTTCATTGGTTTACTATTGACACTCACAAACAGGCTAATTTTTTTGTATAACAACAGAGTCTCACGCATAGGCAAAACCTGGAAGCAAGAATCTCTCTTATCTGCTCTTCATCTGAGAAGATTCACTCCTGGCTTTGCAGACAGCAGGAAATCATCCAAGGGAGAACCTGGCACTCATATAGGGCTCACAAAATTCCAAACTGTGCTTCGTTGGGCCTCTTGCTAGAAGAGTCTACATGCTGCTCTCCTTAGGTCTTACCACTTTTGTCTGGAATCTCCCCAATTCCCACAATGGTTCTATGCACCTAATATGACGATCTGTTTTAGAGACAGAGTTGCAATTTTTCCCTTTATCCTAAAATGTTAATCCAACATACATATTGCTTGTTGTAATGTAGTGGAGTTTTATTAATAACCCTCCTATGTTCAAGTTCACAGCAGGCTGCTAAGCCGAGACTAACATGTTGTTTATAAATGCCTTATGTACAGCTCTACTTAAGAAACACCTAAAAGAAAACCCGAACTATGAGCTGAAATCAGCAATTTAAAAATAACATTTGTGCTTTGTTACCCTCATATGATAATCATGGGAGTGTTCAATTATCTTCTGAAATCAGAAAGGCATGATCACCATCTCTTTTTGCAATTTAGCGAGATACAATATCACATGTGTCAAATGTAAAAACATAAGTATTAACCACAAAACAACTTACAACCTCCACCCCTGCAAGAAGAAATTCGAGATACATGGATTTGCTTCTTAATGTAATCTTCCTCCAAGTATATGAGAAGGTAAAATCTGCTATGAGCACAACCACTGGGCACTTTAAACAGTATTAAACAAAACCAGCCCATTTTGGTCATACTTAAAGGAGGGAGGATGTTACATAACAGTGTTATATATATAAGATATCATTGTCATGTACCATCCAGCTTAAAAGAGAACTATGGTCCAACCTTTTTTGGTTATAGTTCTCTTTAGGGTCACATGAGGACATTGACCCCTCTTCCTCCCTCTCTCCAGTCAGTGCTGGAGGGACGAAGAGGGGAATCCCTGCGGGGAGCAGTCTCCATCTATAGAGCCGATGGTGTGACAGCTTCAGCGCCAGACGTCGGCTGTAATTATGGGGATGAGTGTATTTCACTCTCCCCATATTTCTCTTTTAAATATTTTTGCACTATAGACATAACTTACTTATACTGAAGTGTGTTCCTCCATATCCCACTGGCAGATGCTTGGTTTAGAAAGGTTCCCTCCAGCGATGCCAGATACTCGAGTGCATAGGTTAAGATCCGTGACTGTGAAGCATCGGGGCTGCTTGCCTTCCCTTTCCTCCACTCTCACCCATTCACAGATCTCATATTATTCTTTCCCAGAATGCAAAACGTTCTGTGATTGGAGGAGGTGTATCCTGTCATTTATTTGCCCATCCTCAATTCACAGAACACTTTGCATTCTAGGAAAGGTCACTATGGGTTCTGTGAATGGGCGATGGGTGTAAAGAGAAGGGCAAGCATTGCCAATGCTTCACAGTCACAGCTGCTGATCAGCACCCAAAGATTAATGCTGTGGGGTGGGTGTATCCAGCAACAGCAGAGGGCAGAGGGAAGATTTCTGCACTAAGCAACCTATGTTCCTGGTGCTGCATGCCCCCCAAAAATGTAACCAAACTTCAACTTTAATCATAGCAGAATGTATTTTCAAATGTTTTGCTGGAAATACCAGCTGTTACTAGGAATACCTACAAAAAAAAAGAGCTGGCATTGAACTGTTAATAATGACAGTTATCATTACACCTAATAAATCAAAATGTAACCTTTAATTGCTCATATCCACATTACCATTTAACAATTGATGTTCTACTGCTTTAAAGGAGAACTATGGGGTTAAGGCTTTTCCCCATAGTTCTCCTTATGGTAACGGGAGGACACAAACTAGCGTCCTCCCGTCACCCTAGGCTCAGTATACCGCGAGCTCCAGCTCGCGGTATACTGAGACGCCGCATTATACCGCGAGCTGCTGCTCGCGGTATACTGAGACGCCGCAGCTGAAGCGGATCCCGACAATTGTGCCGGGATCCACCCAGCTGCGTGACTGACAGCTGGCTCTGCCTATCTAGAGGCAGAGCCAGCTGTACCCGCCCCCTCCCCCGTCCATTCCGCCAGTCAGCGCTGGCGGATCGGAGGGGGGAATCCAGCCCCTCCCCTGTCACTGCAGAGAGCCGTGACAGGATCGAGAGGTGAGCGAACGCCGCTATGTGTTCGCTCACCTCCCGATCTACTGAGCCGACCTGTGACAGTCTCATTGTCACAGGTCGGCTAGAACTATGAGGTGAGTGAAAAGCACTCACCTCATAGTTCTCCTTTAAGGCTGTAAATTTACTTCACTTATGATTGTAGCAGTTTGCACTTTAGAACTTCTGCGGTTTACATGCAATGTGGAGGTTGAAATAGCTACCTGTTTTGTAATAGTTTTCAAGTCAACTTCCCATTTCAGGAGGTTTCACAGAAGTATCTATCCATCTATCCATCTATCTATCTATCTATCTATCTATCTAGGGTTACATCTTAGGCTAATCATTCTCAGCCAGGGTTATGTGGAACCCTAGGGCTCCTCCAGAGGTTCCTAGAGCTGATGGAGAACTTCAGGTCCACTTCTGCTGATTGACAGCAGCAGTGGGCGGGTGCAATAGCTAGTCTTCTATTGGCTATTGCAAATTGAAATAGCCAATAGAAGCCTAGCTATTCATTCCTATGATTTTTGTTGTTTTTTAGCTCTGACTGATGGCGGCCTCGTCGTCAGAAATAAAAACAATAAACCAGATAGCAGGGAAAGGTTTACTCTGCTAGGTCGAGCAGAGTAAACCCTTCCAGGAGAAAATGTTTCTCTCCCGGGTATACGGGAACCGCTATCTAATAGCGGGAGACTCCCGGAGAGTTGGAATGTCTGGGTTCCTCTCAGGTAAAAAGGTTGAGAAACACTGTCCTAGACTATATAAACAAAGCTCACACATAGTGCAGGCCAGCTGCTAAATTAAGAGAAAATCTGGATGTATTCCTTTGATAGTCACAGGTGGGGCAGAGCATATACTTTACACTGAGGCACCGGGGATGCTTTACTGAGTAGCTCATGTTCACCGTCGGTGAACTTGCAGCCCTCCAGCTCACACAGTGAAATGCAAATCTTATCACCCTTGCTCAACAGCTGTAGCTTTGCTAGTTGATAATCCCTATTTAAGTGCTGGAGGTTCAAATTCCCGCATAACCTATGACCTCAATATATTGAAACTGTCCTAAATATATATAATTGTGCTGGGATAACTAGCTTGTAGCAGAGCATGGTGTATGTTTTGAATGAGTGCAGGTCGCTTCAGTACCCAAAAGGGTTTGTCTCTTGGGTAGACAGAGCTCAGCTAAAACAAATGAAGCAAAATAATCCCTGTCTGAAATGTGTTTCATGGATATGAGTATGAGATAGCATTTAGCAATTATAACAGGGTTGGTGTAGCAACTGTTAATGATTATTATCTTGTGGTTTCCTGTCAGAGATGACTGCTACTCTATAATGCTACCGATGATGTTGGGAATTGTAAGCTAAAAGGCACTGAGTGTTTTATGTTTCAATATAAAGTTGTTATTCTGGAATGCAATGATCCAAGTCAAGCATTGCCGTCTGTACTTTCTGCTGGCTTTTATTTCTATATACGCAATACCATTAAAGGGTTCCAGCCTAATCTAGATATTGTTTAAAAATCAGAAGCTGTTGAAATCATTAATACTGCCGATTAACATGAATGCCTACTTTGCAGTGGCAGAGCAGATACACACACTCCAGTACCTGATATCCTATCAAAATGTTTTTTTGACTCTTGTGCCCATGACAACATGTTGAGTGAAAGCGCGGCATACATAAAGCAGAACAGTCAAAGCTTTTTATTAAATAATGGGAGCTCTTTGTGTGCTTCAGCTGACATACTGAAGAGGGGGAATGACCAGACATAGGAGCTAAAATTCAAACCCCTGTATGGCAACAACTGGGATTTCTAACAATTAACCCTTGTAGTGGGGCTACCCCTCGGCCCCACCTGCCTGCTAGCCTCTACTTCCCCGGACTCCGGCTGTCTAAGGACCCATGACATCATCACATCTAATGCAGGTCCATTAGAAGTGAGGACACCGAGAGACATATCACAGCTGGAGCGGAGAGGTAGAGAGTTGAACGTCACTGCTGCAGGACAAAAGATCAGGTGACTGTATCTACTTTATTGTCGCTCCAAAGCTAAAACGAGTTTGCATGTTCTCCCTGTGCTTGTGTGGGTTTCCTCAAGGTGCTTCAGTTTCCTCCCACACTCCAAAGACATGCTGGTAGGTTAATTGGCTCCTGTCTAAATTGGCCCTGTATGTATATATACATGTGAGATAGGGACCTTAGATTGTAGGCTGCTTGAGGGCAGGGACTGACGTGAATCTGCAGTATGTAAAGCACTGTGTAAATTATAAATAACTGTATACATAAATAAATAATCCCTTGCAGTGTGGGGGTAGCCCTACCACCAGGCTTGATTTTAATAAATCCTGGAGTTCTTTTATTTTTTAATGAGTTTATTCATTTTTTTTAGTTTTTAATGCTGTATCTGACCCCATTGGGGAGTTTTTCTCCTCTCTTTGTCCTGCTTTTAAGTTGTCCCCAGAACAAGAGGTAAGGGCTAATATTCCAATGGGGACACATGCTCCAAAGACAACTTTGTAAGAGAACACTACCCGTCATTGCAGGCGATTTTCTTTACCTTCATTTTCCCTCTCTGGTACAGGAATTAATGGAAATGTTCACAATGGTATACAAAAAAAGCAGAGGTTTTAACCCTTCTCTACTCTATTCAAAAAAATTTTGATAGGTTTACTTTCAGTGACAATTTCCAGGTAAAAATAAAGGTAATTAGTGTGTTACTAATGCTAGTTTGTTAGTGAAAACATGGAAATAGTGCTAGGAAAATGTAACTCAATCTACCATTTATATGTTTTATTATTCACTGCAGCCTGAATGCATTTCATGTTTGACGGTAGGCTCAGCTAAATGAAGCCTTAGCTGTATACCTTGTTCCTATGCAGTATGCCCAATCAGATTTGCACTTCCAAAGGAGGTTTGATCATTCATGGCTATAGGAAACTTCTTGGCACTGAAATTTTGATGTATGTTAGAGACAGTTAGGGGCCAGTAGTGGATGTGTTTGGAAATAGCTCTTCAGAAAACCGGTACATAAAGGGGTTTTCAGACCACCAGGTTACTCCAAATGTGCATGGCTGAAGACAGCTATTGATAGACCCGTATTTGAACGCCAAGGCTTAATTATAGTTCTGATGGCAGTGTATCTTCAATGTGTTTGTAAACCCAAACAATGAACTTCCCTTTTTAATTGCTTGGGTTTGTTAAATGTACAAATGTACACTTTTTTTATATCTGTTTGATAACTGCAAAAAAACACCTGTTGATATGTTGATAGTGTAAGAAATTCAGAGCTATCTTGTGTTCTGCACACTTTCTGTTTGTTATCTGAAGAAGTCCTCCCAGTTCTTATCTTGGACTACAGAACAGTTAGAACAGTATTAAACTTTGTCTTGTTATCAATAATGAATCCAGATCATACAAATATACATTGTCCAGCAAAGTAGTTCTATGAATGTTTGCCCGAGGACGTACAGTTATCATCAAACAGCTGGCTCCAACTCTTTTAGCTCAGCTTCCCTGAACTTCCTGGCCAGTACAAAATCACAAGGGACAGAGCAGTCTCCAGCAGCTGTCCACCTACTAGCTTAAAGGAAGGAGGGGGGGGGTTGTCTTTCTGTGCCTGTGTGTTTGTGTAGACACACACAGTTTACAAGCACACACAAGGATGGCTCCATAGGACCCTGAAAGGGAAAGGATCCATCCTAAAACAGGGTATCAGGGACATTGCTCAGGGGACCAGTTGATTCAACAGTAAAATAACTTCAACATTTAAAATAACATAACATCAAGAAGCAGCACCATTGTAATTGATTTAATCAGAATTTGAAATAGCTTAAAAAAACATTTTGACTTTAGAAATCGCTTTAATCCCTAAGTTGTGGAGATGAGTAGAGGGGGAAGAATTCTGTAGTTTACCACCATTTCCTGCAATTTCAGTCCAGAAACGGCACATGTTGCCAGTCCACAGAAGGAGTGCATTTCTGGCAGATAAACTGGTATTTTTCTGTAAATGTGGGATCTTCAAAGGGGTAAAAATGTGTATATATTGTAGAGACGTACTGCATGTTTTTTCTTGACACACTCCGCTTTAAGTGAAAGATGGACTGCAGAGTGCAGTCACTTTATCACACACCCTTGTGTGAAATATCATCTGAAAAATTCTACCGTTCCTTCCCAGTATATGGAATGTCATAGTATGAATTTGGATGTGTGTGATTGGTCAGAGTAAATGTGAAATATGCTTGGATTACTTCTACCACAGGTCAGCATGAAAGCATAATTCCAAAGGAAGCTAAATACATGTAACACAAAGTAAGTATAGCATGTGCCCAGCATATGCAGCGTCTATTCAATGTCAAATGTATGTGTTCTTGTATGCTAGGCACACTTTATATATAATGTAAAGGTTTTCGGTGCAAACACAGTACAGGTTGTAGATGTACTAAACCAATATCAATAAAAACTCTTGTGCAAACTAGATTTGAAAATTACATTATATGGCTGAAGGTTTTTCAACACCTGACCCACACAGCTTGTTAAAGACCCCATTCACAAAACATGGGCATTAATATGAGATCAAGCGTCCTTCCAACTTCCCCAAACTGTTGGTAGACGGTTGGAAGCACACAGTGGTTTAAAATGTCCCCGTATGTTGTAGCATTAACCATACCCTTCTCTGGAAACACTTGGCCTTAAAGGAGAACTATGAGATGAGTGATTTCCACTCACCTAATAGTTCTAGCCGACCTGTGACAATGAGACTACCACAGGTCAGCTCAGTAGATCGGAAAGGTGAGTGAACACATACCGGGTTCGCTCACCTCTCAATCCTGTCACGGCTCTCTGCAAATTTGGAGAGGTGTCCACATACTTTAGGTAATATAGCGTATATGAGAATGTGGTTGAGACACTTGTGAATGTGAATTGTTGTTGTTTAATAATATAGTAACTTTGGGTCAGGATAGCATGCACAACGGAACACAATGTTTTCAACACAAAAAGTATTTGCATTTGGCTACCAAGGTTGTAATCAATTGTTTTGTCATTTTTCATAACAATGATCATTTTGCAGCCAGAACCTTCACAGTCCAGTGACCAGATGGTCATTGCCAGTAGTTTCATGCTTTCTGTGTAGTGCTGAGTCTGATCACATATACAGTGTACACTGACCTGCCCAGTTCACATTGGATTTAGGCAACCCTGAGCTGAACTCCATTCAACCTGCTACAAATACAATAGTGCACAGGAACAATTAAAGAAGAACTCCAGGAATGTTTTTATTAACCCCTGCAGTGGGGCTACCCCTGCACTGCAAAGGTTAAGTACTTGTTTGTGTCTAGGGAGAAAAATAACAAATATATGCTCACCCAAAGTTCCGAACCAGCCAGCAATCTTAGACTGCAGAGGAGGGGGAGAGATGCTGGAAGGACTGGTCTAAGAAGAAGCCGGCTCAGAGCATCAGATGAGTATAACTTTTTTTTGTTTTACCTAGACACAAACAAGCACTTAACCCTTGTAGTACGGAGGTAGCCCCACTGCAAGGGTTGATACAAACATTCCTGGAGTTTTTATTTAAAGCATACATACAGAAATTATTTTGGTCACTCTATGAAACCGGTTGAAAAATAAAAGGGTTACATTGGGAAGAAAACTTCCTACGTATTTAGAGTACTTTGCATTGTGCCTTTTTTTTTTTGCTAAACTAACCATGTTGACTAGTAGTTATAAAAGACAAAATACTGTGTTACCCAGAGCAACCAATTATGTTTATTACTTTGCTCAATAATTGTAACGGTGACCTATTTTCACTTCTGTTGAAACTTATAATACTCACCTTCTGTGCTCCTAGGCTTGTCCAATTATAGGTGTACATCATAATGAATTAGATGCAGCACTTATCAGTATATTCATTCACCTTCAACTGGCCTTTTATGCAAGTGTGACACCATAAAATGGTTGGCTTGTGCACCTTATGTCTATATTTGGAGGCCTGTGGAAAATGTAAAAAGATGTCAAATATTTGAACAAAAGTTACCGTGAGGAAAACAGTTTGGTTAAGTAGACAAGTATGAATGGCTTATAATAGTCATCATTCATGGAGGGGCAGACGCTGTACCGTGCACCATAAACCCATGGCAATGAATAGAGCCACTGTTTATGCAGCAGGCAGCATGATGAAACAGATGTGTCCTATACAGTGGCTCTTGTTCAATCACCTTATCTTGAGAGTAAGCCCATCTGCAGGCCACAGTATTTTAAAACTTAGTGTAGCTACGCTAATTACTTTTCCAACTTTATCATATATCCAACATGTTTCGATAGAAACATATTATGCAATTAAAATCTAATAATTACTAGCAGTATCATTAGGATATACTGTATACTGTGCTAGAGATTTTACTAGATTGTCATCCTACACTAGAAATTCACATTAGACTAATAATTACTGTGAAGTATATGGGTAAACAATTATTACAAGGTATACATTCTGGAACCAGTGCATGACAAAATATTGATTAAATAAAACATCAAGTCTATTTTTTTCTCCAAGGACAGTTCCAATATTCCAACACCACGATTAATAGTCTATGCACAAAATACCATATGCAGCATTCCATGTGTGGCACGTGTACAATTGTTTCATATTGTCTACTTGGCATCCAATATGTATTGCCACCTTTCATACAGCTGAGTGAATGCTAAAATCCTTCATTTTGAATTTTGTTTTGTTTTGTTGGTCTTTCTTCGGGCTTTATCAAATATGAAAACTGCAACAATCAGAATGAATTGTTCAGTAATCTGACTTCAGTAAGCCAATATCTTGGTTACTGTTAGTTAGTACATCATCATTGCTCTTTGCACTGGCTTATTGAATGAGACTGCATATTATTGCTTATTTACATGCCAACTATTGATTACCCATACATAGGTTTCCCCAGTGTTTACTATACAGGCTTTGTAATAGAAATGTATATTATATTATTAGTGAGACAAAGATGTTTTTTTTGTGTAGCAGGATATTGTCACTATTATATACTGTATGTATGTCATATGTATGTAAGTCTTTGGTTGTCCACCTAGGATTTGGTAGCTAGGAGAGTAAGTAAGTAAGTAGATTAGCAAATCTTAAAAATGCCCAAAGCAGATAGACTGGACATTTGATTAGATCCCCATTGCGAAAGTAATGGAAAAAAAAACCCAGCGTGTATAATGACCAAATTCTTGTCCACATATGGTCCGTATATGTGGATGTTTCACCTCACCCATTTATAACCAAAAGAATTACATATGGGTAGGTAGGTAGGTAGCGCCAAAATATTATTATGATTAATAACCGGCCCTTGAAGTGTCACGCTTTGTCCTAAGTTATCAATTAACTGCAACTAGTCAATGAGTATTGCTTGTGAATAGTTGAAGTTGTAGACCAACTACAGCAATATTTCCGTTACTGTTTTATCTGTTTTTAAATTGAATTTTCCTTTAGCTTTACAGTAAGGTGGAGATGAAGTCTTTATTGTGATTTCACTGACACTGTTAGAGGTGATGTATCAGTTCATTGTGCATGTCACTGCAGTGTAATTGGTAGAGAATTGGACTGTCTGCAAAGTTGTAATGGCTGTATTGATCTCAGATATAACTGCATTAGATCTGGAGTGGCATTGCCTTTGTTGAAGAAAAACACAGCAATATATATGTTGGCTTACTGCAGCACTATAAAATATTTACATGGTCTTTGGACCAATTACTGTTTTTTCCATGATAGCATGCTGCCTGATTAAACTTGGCCACAACTGGAGAGAGCTTGCTGCCTGCCATCAGCAATGTGCATCAAGAAAAGCATCTCATGTAGTTGACTGCAGACTTGAATTGTTTGCACAGCCATAAGGATACAATTGTTGGAAGATGCCAAGAGTCACTTATGAACAAGAGTAACATTGAGCATAGAAGGCTTTTTGTCATACCATATATACCATGCTCTGTGAAAGTGCTTGTATCCTCATTATGGATAATTATTCTGCTTATTTATTATAAGGCATGTATTTACAGCAGGATTCTGGAACTGGTCCCTATTGTTAACTCCGTTACTTCTGAAGGGGAACAACTCCCAAAACATTTTTCGCTGTACACTCAGCCTTTCTAAATAAATGAAATAATGCCCATCTCTAGTTGGTGTTGTCTGTACATGGAAGATGAGGCACGCACTGGCACGTTTCAAACATTTCAATTCCTCTGGATAATAATGACATAGGTCTTTCTATATTTGGCTAGGGTTGAGGAAGTGTTGGGCGCCTTTCTCCATTCTATCCAGCAGCCCTGTTGTAGGTATAAACTGTAGAAATTTCTGATATGCCAGTAAAGCTGCATGCCAGGAGAACTGGGAGGAATGTGTACACACACAGTCTGCTCAACAGATTGGGGAATGTCATCCTGGGGAGAATTATACCTTGTGTTTTGGGTTATTAGACTTGTTAGCCAATAATAATTAAAATGTAGGCATTGTAAAAAGCTCAACAGAAAAATATGCAAACAAAAATGTTTAACTAAAAGACAATTCATGAACATTGGAAGTGCCAAAATGTAGAAGTTATTATAGTGCAAAACGCTTTTACAATTTGCAAGTGGATTTTGACAGTTGTACTAAGTCTAAGTGCAAATGATCTCTTGCAAAGTCTTAAAGGGGCCTATCATTAAAAGGACCCTAAAAAGTACTACAGCCTTGTAATTTTTACCGCTATGCTATAGAGTAATGTAGCACAGACCAATCAAAAATGTGTTGCCTTACAGTGCAGAAAGACTCACATTACTACTTGTGTACAACTACATTCTCCATATTTCTCCTTACATGTAGGGAGAACTGCCTTTACATGTAACCTCAGTCACCTGATCACAGTATTCCGCTCTACAAGTCCCATCCATCATTGTGCTACCACACATATACCCCACTTCATTGAATACATTTGTCCAACATTAGGACTCTTCCTGTGCTCAGGAGCTGCTGTTAATCTTTTGGGAGGTGTGTCTTCTGTTTTCACCTCCCTGCAAAGGAAAGGAGCCACTCTAAAACTGGAAAAGAGGCAGCGGTGAGGGGACCAGATAAAACTGGAGGAAAGGTAAGACATGAAACATGAAGAAGAGGCATAGTAAGGAAATTAAGGATTTAATATCATGTTAACAAGGAAAAGGCTGTTATGGTTTGTGTTATATTAAATTCCCATCATCTTCTGCATACTTGGTGAGTTTGTGTACCTCGTTCACCCATGATGATTGCACATACTGTATGTCAAGGTGAGATAGAAGGGACACAGAAGTGGTGACTGATGCATCTTACTCTGACTTTCAACTTTGTTTTATTTATTTTTTAAATGTGTGAATTGAAAAAGACACGTCTTCAGGCCTTCATGTGAACCTCGCCTAACTTCTATAATGAACACAGAAGCAGATGAAGCTGAGTTTGTTATACCTTAGTAGGGCCTACGTTCTAACATAAGTTTGACCCAAGCTCAATTTTTGTGGTTCAAGAAAATGGCAATTTTATGTGGCTGTGTGCATCTATAGCAACCAATATAGCATTTCCTGGCTTCTGAATTGTGGATGGGTGGCTTAGAAGGGCTAATCATGGGGGTTATCTTATGTTTCAGCCACCTCTCTATAAAAGTCAAGACTCCCAGAAGCCTTTTGTGTTCGCTCACCTCCCGATCTACTGAGCCAACCTGTGACAGTCTCATTGTCACAGGTCGGCTAGAACTATGAGGTGAGTGAAAAGCACTCACCTCATAGTTCTCCTTTAATAATCAAATGCTTTCCACACCCCAATCCCATAATTACACTGAGAATACAAGTTCACTGAAACACAAATATTTTGAGTAGTTGTACATTTAGAAGCAGACACACATGCATACACACACAAATAGCAGCTAAATCACTTAATTTAAAGACATGCTTTCTCCCATGGTTTTGTTAATGGAATATTCTCAACATGCCTTTTTGATTGGATATAAAGGGCCATAGATTGCTGGACTGACTGGTAATGAGATATGTGCTTGCCTTTAGATGCATCACTACTCCACTGGGACCAGTCACACTGTTAAATCTGGATGCAGCAGGCATGTGGACAAATACTCTACTTCCTATAATACCCCCTTTCAAGAGGATAGGAACAATTATGTAATAACGAGTGCCTAAAGCAGTAAGAAGTATTCATAGATAAACAATGCCCATCTTCAAATACATCTAAAATTTTGCAATGAAGTATGCAAATGGATGCAATAGACATTAGGATAAAACAATCCAAAGTCCTGGTCAAGCTGGAACATCTGACCATTCATCTTTGCTGTCAACAGTACAGAGATACTGAAGTCAACCCATTAGCTTCTTCTAGCTATACATTTCTAAATATGGTCAATAAAGGTATCAGTAAGTGGTCCAATTTTCTCAAAAAAAGTACAAAATGTAGATAATTATGCTGTGTTCTAGCTATACATTTCTAAATATGGTCAATAAAGGTATCAGTAAGTGGTCCAATTTTCTCAAAAAAAGTACAAAATGTAGATAATTATGCTGTGTTCTAGCTATACATTTCTAAATATGGTCAATAAAGGTATCAGTAAGTGGTCCAATTTTCTCAAAAAAAGTACAAAATGTAGATAATTATGCTGTGTATGTAGAGACAGATGACACCTTAATTTAGTCATACTCATTATTCGCTGGAATTGTGAACAATGGAACCCATCTGTTCCTGCACAATATCTTGTGTAAGGATGTTAAAGAATAGTCCATCTAAGTTGAAGCCTGAGTTGGGTTGGACTGTCTATCTTTGTAACTTGAACCTTTTTATTTGAGGCAAAGCATTCTAAAGTATATGTGGAGCTTACAGGCAAAGCTCCACATTGTAAGCAAAGCATGGCGACTAGTAAGCTTTTTATAACTTTGCATAAACAATGTTTACTTACATCATACATATATTAATTTAGTGTTATTTTTGGTTGATTACCTTCTGATTTGTTAATGTTAAAATTCAGATCTTGCAAAACTGGATAAAAACACTCACTATTTGTTGGCTTCATTTGTATGTTATCGATTACACTTAACCCCTATAGTTAAGCCAAAACCAAATCATAAAACATCTGGATACACTTGAGATGCTGGCAAGTCATCACTTGTGTAACAAATGCATTCATGTTGCCTCACTTTGCTGGGATGTTTTTACTAAATCTAATCTCCGCATTTGTTTTTTACCTTGTGTATAAAATTATATTTGACTGATTGGTGCACAGATAGAATTAAATTCATGTTACTGCTGTGTGGTCATAATTTCCCAACATTTCCTGTAAATCGAGTCAAATATTAACTGAGAAACAAGCCTGTACATATAAGAAACAGTGAATTCCATTTCTGTTGTGTCTTGTGTCCTGTGAGTTTCTACCTCTTCTAATACTGGTGTACTGACTTTGATAACTACTCACATGTAAGACATAGTATAACTGACAGAATGGTCTGGGTACATGTGGAACATGACCCTGAAATACATTAGTAATAAGACAATCATGAAGGTAACATTTATTTACTATCATGGCTCACTTTAGCACAAGCAAAAAGGTACAGTCATAACTCTTTTTCTCCAAATGTCAATGATGTACATCCCAGATGGAAAAAAAAAGTTTACTTTATCATAACATTTTAGAGGAAATGTACTGTGAAAGCTGTGCCCAAAAAAAGCAAGCAGAAGATAAAGGGCTAGTCAGTAGTATTACCTGCAGGCTCCCTGTAGTTAATATTTCCCTAACTCTTACTTAACATGCTATGTCTCTGTGTGGAGGTTGCCATCTTGGTAGAGACAGGGATTCACTTCCTCATGTTGGCTACGCACTGATGACTTGTGATGGCTGGTGGGGTAACGACCTACAAGCTAGGGCTGCAACAACTAATCGACATAATCGATTATAAACAGCAGTAAAGGTGCAGAGAATGCCTATCCACAGAAAAAATAAGCAAATATATCCTCGTACTGCAAGCCCTCGGGTACAGCTTTCTCTCCAGCTAGGACAACAGTGTGCAGCATAGCAATGACAACACCAAATCTTACAAGACTAGCAATTCCACACAATAGTGCCTTGGATGATCTCACTTTGCAGATACACAGCTATTAGGCTACTAAACTCCCTCCCTTTTAGAATATAAGCTCACACAGGCAGGGCTCTGCTTATCATCTTGTCTTGATTTGTATTGTAACTGTAATGTCTTCCGTATATTATGTTATATAAATCCTAAATAATGATAATACTAACTGAAATGCTTATGTCAGGAAGGAATTTGAGACAAAATGTACATTTTTCAGGGCATTACTTAGGCTCATTTGGTGTGCTAAGCACTTATCCATGTGCATCACCAAACACCACCAAATAACAGACAACATAAATATAAAATGTCCTTGTTGCCTCGGCCGAGGGTGTATACAAGAAGTAGGGAAATCCACAGTGTCTCACAGGAAGTCCAAGAGTGGCATGCACTTTGTTGGTTAAAAATTGATTTAAAGTATCCAAGAAATCAAACCGTTGGAAGATCCAAAATAGGTATTGTGGATCTAGGTTTTGGAGCAAGGCGTCAGGTTTTCATCTGGGTCAACCACCAATCTATACATGCGGCGTCTACGTGTTTCGCCCCTCCCCCAGGGGCTTCGTCAGGACGCGTTTGGTGATACACTAAATAAAGTTCAATTTTTTGATATTTTCAAACCGAGTCTGTCCCGATCTTTAGTTAACCCTTAGACCGCCTCCTCTTTGAAGGCGGTCTGCCCTGTTTTTGTTTTATGCCACTTTTTGGTTACGGATACGGTAGACAGACCACCGTTTAAGGGTAATTATTTGAGAGCGGATCCCCAGGAGTAAAACAACCCCAGTTTTTTGCAACTTATCCATGTGCCCCATATAAATCTATTTAGTAGTGGTCAGCGACCTGGCTGTACTGTAGAACCTGTATAAAACTCTGGATGCTAGGTTTCTGTAAAAAGAGAAACCACCTAACTATCACAACACTGATGTGTTGCACTAAGTAGAGTTTTGAAAATTATATGGTATTGTTACTGGTATTGCTGTGTTGCAGGGCATTGCTATTTGGATTTAAGGGAACCAGTCAGGATAGACATATGGGAGCTGTTGTTGCTGAGTTATTTTTAGGACCATAGTGTAGTCATTAATGGATGCAAAACATTTTTCTGACTGCATACGTCTATTGGGGCAATAATTGACTATGTAGTGAATCAAGGATGAGATAATGCTGTGAGACCAGGGCTGGGTCATCACAACGGTTTTTGGTTTACATGAGAAAGCTGCAGAAAACAGACATCACGTCACTTTGTGAGTACCATTCTCTGCAGCATTCAGAACCGCCCACGTTTGTTGAAAAGAAGAAGTAGAGAACCCCGCTTGTCACATGGTTGCCCAGAAGATGCCTGGAATTTTGGCAGGGAGAAGTGTTGGAGAAATGAAGATGGGTTTTACAGGAAGTTAACATTGGCAGTACCCATATATCTACCTTAAAGGCTTCAAACCTGCATCTGAGGACAGTTTTTTTTTTTTGTTTAATAATGTTTATTATTTTGCCATTATGTAATCAGACACAGTAAGTACTTAGAGAATCCATCAGCTAATGAGAAACCCATTTGGTCACAGAGAATACCATCACTGTGCTTCAGTTGTTTTAGAAATGTCACTTAAAATATTTTTAGTGGCTCCAAATAGTCATGCTTTTGGCGTGATGTTATATACTCAGTGGGCTTGTAGGAAATTTATAGTTGAGATATCAGGAAATGTATGTGCAGTTTAGCTTTGACTCAGCAATCAGGATGGAGCATCAAATGTGGACTATGCAGTGTTTCATAACAGCTCAACATATAAAGAGCAAGTCATTTTAGTATGGTGACAGTTTAGCACTATTACACTGTATTTTTTTTTTTTTTTACATTTTTCCATGTATTTATAACATATATTTTTTTTTATAGAGCAACAAGTATGTTATTCATTGCTACAATCACCCTTATCTCATTAATATTAGTGTTATAAATCTCATTCTCAGAACCCTTCCCATGAGGAATGTTTACTGTGAGGCTATGTTCACACCATATCCGGACCAGATCTGGAGCAGATCTGCAAACACTGCAGTGCATTTTTGTCACGTTCCGGTGCATTTTTTGGAGGATGAAAATGGGCTTTCAGGTGCAGTCCAGTATGTTCCAGTGTGTTTGCATGCATTGGCGTGAACAGAGCCCAGAAATACCATAGGGATACATTGGAATGATTTTTTAGTCCAGGAACAAACTGTTCTGGTCTGAACATAGTGTGAACAAGCCCTGAAACAACATTAATTATTTGCTTTACTTCGCTGGCTGTAAGGTGACCATAGTAGGCCCAAAACTGAATAAGACAAATGTATAAAATGGGATTTTCCATACCACTTTCAGTTTCTATGAAACAGCTAATAGGATATAGATAAAAATCCAACAGGAGATTTAACCATTCCTTATTCTATTTGAAACGCACCAAAAAAAAATAAAACATTGTGCTTTAGGTATAGTTTTGTTACCTAAATAGCATAAATTAGTTAACTAAATTCAGAGAGGCAAGGCGGAAGAAGAGAGTCTTGTTTTTCAATGTAACTAATGCATATGGAACAGCTAAAGGGAATGTACAGTAAAGTAAATTATATGTGTGTAATGCTGTAGATATTTGCATTAAGCATAGAGAGCAGTAGCAATAAAGCAAACAATTTACATTCAACTCCAAGTGAAGTAATATAAAATGTAATGTGAGACGTAACATATAGTTTGATCTTCAGTCCTCAAGGTATTCCTAAAGATGATCTCCTACCAACAGTTGTTTGTTTTAGAAAACCCTTTTATGCCCTGCTTGCGACTTTGCTCCATTTCACCAATACTCTGTAGACAGAGAATGGTTCTTGACAGCTGACAGATAACTGCATGTCTACACAACAATAATTGAGAACATGCACCTTGTTTACATTTTCTTGTGATTCTTAAAATCTTAGAAATTCTTTGGTCACTTAAGCAGTGCAAAATGAAATATGTACATTTTTGAGAGTACACCCTGCACAACATCTAAGTGCTGGAAGTGATGCACACACATGCATATCCTTCTAAATATGGTTATAAACATGAAGAGTTTGTTACACATTACATGGATTATTGCATGCAGTGGTATGACAGTCGTTAGAGTAATAAATATAATTTTAGTTCTCACAGGTAATTTAAAATAACTTGTTTTATTATTAACAACTTCAGGAACAGCTGACCAATTATCATTAGTCTACATCCTTGGTAAATGTTAACGCCCTGTCTGTAAACTGCATTATCTTTCAGTGCAAGTGGGATGACTTAGCGAAACTCAGATGCAATCATGCAACTGCACGGTGGAAGCAAAGTACCAATATTTTGTCACAAATATCTTCATGATGAAGGCCCCTGAATGATTACTTTTTCACCTGACATGTACAATCACTAATCAGTGCATGCTGAAGGATGCCCCCCAGGATCCCCTGCAGATCTTGGGCACAATACTAAGATCATGACATGTACTTAGCATATATACAGTACATATTGTGAGTGCCATCTTTGTCATTGGTCTGCCTCTTTATATCTCTTTCTATAGAGACAAACACCAAAGAGTAGTAATGATAAAATAATAAAAATATAAATCACTTAAGTCAGTTTCACTATACTGACATTTACAGTGTTATTCCCCTAAAGGGAGAAGAGTTTGGAGAAGGCAGGAAAAGTGAACAATCTAGGCTAACATAGCTGAACTGGAAAGTGAGCTGAATTGAAGAATGTTTCCAAATCAGCTATGTTGTCCTAGATTGTTCACTTCTCCTGCTTCTCCAAACCCTTCACCCTTTTGTGAATAACCAATACATCTCCATTTGTATATTGCACCCCAGTCTCTGCCTCAGCATTAGGCACTGGTCAGTACTTGCAACCAGACGTCCATCATCTCATGTTCCCCCGGCAGTTATCTGGGAGCTTGTTGGGGAAACACGAGGCGATGGACATCAAAGTTGTGTATTGGATCTTCAGCATAGGCATGCACCAGTGGCCTCCTCTCCATCTGTATTCAAAAGTTCAGGTATGGCTAGCATCTATTCCTTATGACAATCAAAATATGTTTCTGCGTGACCATTATACCATATCTACTGTATCATGCAAGCAAATTTCCTTACCTTCCTGAAGAAGCTTTAATGTGAAACGCGTTGAAGGTTGGATCGATAGGATAAATATCAACGTTAACCATCTTGTTTAAAACATTGTGAGAGGGAAGCAACTAATCATTGTATCTCTATGGGTGGTAAATTTATGTGGAATATGTTCAATTGAGTCTAGCAAATTAATGGCCGGATGTGGTTGTCAAACAAATATTTTATGCCATTTGGTTTATCACTGTTTGGTTTTATGGAAATTGTATGATATTAAATAAAAAAATAGATTTTTAATCAATGTGGATGATCTGATTGTGGTCTTTGCCATCTCAAAAAGCCCCATTAAATTACCTATTTGTTATATACTGTATCAGGGTGAGTTGTCTTGGGACCCCTACCTCTTCTGTTTTGTACTATAAAATAGCAAGTTTTTGCTTTTTGAATTCAGGTCCACTTTAAGTCTATTTAACAATTCTCCGTTGAGATTCGCTAAAATACCAAATGACTCTCAAGATGGGCATCTATTTGACACCCTCATATAATACTATATTTACTACATATTCTTAACCTTGTTGTAACAATTGCAAGGTTTATTAGAAACGTGGAATAGATATTGTGTATCACGGTTTAGTAGAACTGCAGCTTTAAACATGTCCTAGTCCCCTAAGTTTCTCTACTATTTCTGGGTCCTCTCAGAACAATGCCAACACATATGATATTGATAACACGAAATCACCTGCACTCCATCCAGCATACAGACCCTAACAGAAGGTTGGTGCTTGAAGTGACAACACGGATGGTGTCAGATACAGTCCATAATAGAAGTCACCAGCACTTTACTTGCACATATCATCGACATTATTAAAATCCCAACATTATGGTGGGTAGTTTAGTGTTTTGGAGAGTAATTTGCTGTGACTCACTCACCAACACAGAGAAAGATTTCTAAACTTGATAACCGCTTTCCTCTTTAGATGCGGAATAGTGTTAAGTATTATTGGCTATTGTTATCATCATAACTGCTTCTCTTGTCATATTTAGCTAACCCAATTTCACTTTTGGCATGGATCACCCTAATAGTTACATCAGAAGGAAACCAGGGAATCTTTTTTAAATTTATGACCTAATTTACGTAGATAGCATTAGACCATTTCAATACTAGAGGGAGCAGCACAGTCTGACATCCTTAGAACTATTCTGCTTTCTCCAAATAAAGACTTTCCTTATTACTCTCCTAAGGGATAAAGATTGTTTTCTAATGTTGAATTTTAAACATCAATGTGATGAGGACCCTCATGCTACAGGTCTGATCAGATCCAAATATTCTTTACTAATGTTAATCAGTAACACAATTCTTGTTGCCTATATCTTAAACTGTTGAATAGAGGATCACTCTTTTCTTACGGCTCTAAGACAGTAATCCTACATGGGTTGCTACACTCAACTGATCTAATAAGGCTAATGCAGCCAAATCCAATTTTAAACTACTGATACTTTGATATTTGGCTCCTTCACACATCGTTAAGGCAGTGTATGTACTGTATATTCACCCTGTTGTTTTCAAGGATGCCGAAACTTAAATTAGCTGGGGAGATTGCATGGATTGTTGTGCAGTATAAGAAAAAAAAGGCAAAGCTGCTCTAAAACCCACTTATGTCTTTTTACTTCCATTTTCACAGCAGCCAAACAAGAAATAGCTAGCACATGAAAGCTTCCTACAAATGGCTGCATAACAACAGTCCTGAATCAGTTAAAGCTGAACTCTAGGTACAAAAACTATTATTTAAATATATTGCTAAATAGCCACAGATGATATAACTCTACTTTCTGAGCACTAAACTCCTTTGCAATCCATATTAAAGTAGCAATGATATCTGCACTGTGCTGTACAGAGAGCAGAGTTCTGGGAGGAACCCAACATGCCCAACCACTACAGGCTCTCTGTAGAAAACAACAGAGGAGGGTGTACACAAGACCAGTTACCCTGTACTAGTTGAGAGACCAGAAGTGACTGGTCTTTATTACAGGAAGCTCCTGCACAGAGGCAAAGTATCACACTGGATTACTGTACAGACCTGGAAGAAATAGAGACAGCACACCAAGACTCAAGTAAGAATACAGATATCTCTTGTATTTACTTATCACAGAGTTCAGTTTTAATCAGTGTTGCTTGACATTAAACAGAAACCTGAGTGATCATATTTGTTCTAGACAGCTGTGCAAGGCTTTAGTCCTTAGTAGTTCTTGTGCTGTAAATTAGGCAAATAGCTAATACATGTATCATTTTCGGTTTTTCAATTGATTACAAGCTTTTAAAGAAAGGACAGCTGTGTCTTTTGTCTCTTTTTGTTTTGCATTGATGCCACGGAATGCATACTAGGTTAACTATTGGCATGAACTATATCACTAACCAGCATGAGGCCAGTGGGCTAACCAGTAGTGGTTAGTGTCTGCTGAAAACGTTTGCTTTACCAGGTATAAATGACAGGTCCACTTTAAAAACTGATGTCTCTCCCTGACATCTGTAAAGGGTGGTATATGTATATTACAGTTTTTCTGTGCTGAAGATCTGTCAAACAGTTTGTTCCATTTCATTGTTGCAGCTTGCCTTCACACACTTCTTTCTTTGTTTCATTTTCATACAGAAATGACTAATCTTCCTGTTATTCTATTCTCTCAGTTTTTCCCTTAAGTTATTTTTTTCTTGTCAGCCTGCATCAATCTGCCAGCAACTTCCTGTGGAGTTTTCCTAAGTTTCCTTTGTATTACTTACATGCTACTAATTGGGAATGTCAATTTGCACACACATGGTACATTGCTACTGTAGCATAATATAATGCACCAGACATACTAGATGACTAGACACATTTTTAAAATGTGTCTAATTCCAAACTGCAGTCACTTTAGTAGAGATTTAGGCTCTGCAAATCGGATACATCACAGTGGAGACGTTGGCAAGCAATTTCATACCAGACTGGTCTATTCTGTGAGGAATAAATAATAAGCTACTCCATCCTTTTCCAGATTGACAGTTTATAAAAAAAAAGCTAGAATCATAAAGAGCCATCGGATTCTTCAAATATGTATGAAATAGTCTATATCAAGTCCTCTAGACCAGGCTTTGTCAACCAGGGTACTGTGATACCCTGGGATGCCTTCGGGCTTTGTCAGGGGTGCCTTCAAATTTTCACATAATAACATGCATTTCCATGGTGGCCACCAACACTAAGGAAAGGCATGCCACTAATCCAGGGCCTCCTCCAGCATTTAGAAGAAAACAGTCTGCCTCCTTCCCAACCTGCTCCTCCACCTACCACCATGGTGCCGCAGTCGCACTGGGCTGATGATTATGAAACCGTGCTCTAAAGTGCAGGGGGTTTTAATGCAAAGGGAGACTCATGATGTGAAGGGGGCACTGATGTGAAAAGGGGTACTGTGATGGGAAATTGGCTTCTGATGGGAAGAGTGGGCTTCTAATGTGAAAGTGGGTCCCCCCTTAATCCCTTCCCAACCAATGACATTTTGATGGAATAATTCCAATAGCTAAAGACCGTTGATGGAATAATTCAGTCATGCAGGAAAATGAGCCCAGGTCCATGGAGGGACCAGTGCTCACATGGTTAATGATGTTGCTGGGTCCCTTGGTGTCCAAGGAAGACAATCAACAGCAAATCAGGAGGACCCAGCACTGTGATCACTGCGATAGCCAATCAAAATGATCACAGTGCTGTTACGGCCACTGATCCGGCTTGCAGCTCATCTCCCTGAGGTGAGCAAGTCGGATCAGTGTGCTACAAAGTGATACATTCAAATAGAGTGTCCCACCGCACTCCTGACCGAGAAGTCCCATACATTGTGTGGGGGTGCTGAAGTGGCCACAGATGGCGCCGCCTAATACTTGCAAAACAGAAAAATGGTGATACGTTTTTCTGTTTTACAAAGTGATACAAGGTATCTCTGAGGAGAATATAATGTCTCCTCAGAATACTAAGGGGTCTATTCACAAAGCTGCCGAGGGCAGCCGAGTGAATGACCGATCAGAAGTGAAGTGAGCCGAACACTGTTCGGCTATTCACTTCAGGCTGATACGGCTGATTTCAGCCGTATATCGGCTGATTTCAGCCGTACATCGGCTTGCTTCGTGTGGCTTCGGATCAGCCGAACATGCTTTGCATGTTCGGCTGACCTGAAGTGCAGAAGGAGTTCGACTCAGCCGATCCAACATCTGGATCAGCTGAGCCGAACCTTTGGCAGGCTTCACACTGCTGTTCGGGCTATTCTAAAGAAGTATCCAGCTGAGGGCTTGGCAACTCTTCTACATATTCAAGTTATCCACTTTTGCATTGTCTGCTTTGGTTATTAGTAATATAGAATGTCACAGTATAGAATTGACTAAAAAGCTAATTTAAAAAGCATTGATATGACAGCAATGTTGTATACAAATGAGCACTGTGCTTTGCTAGCTTCATCAGAGCATACTAGAAATGATTGAAAATTAAAAGAGTGGAGCTATTTAACCCTTATCCTTAGCTGAATACCTCCCTGTAAGCATAACCATACTTTTTAATTATTATTTTAGTGCTGAGAACTTCTTACTCCTGAACAAAACTTTTTAATCCTGAAACTGAACTTTAATGATAATCTCAAATAATTTATAGCATTCTTTAAAATACACATTTAGACTTATTTATTCCTGCTCTTAACCACCCAACTATTTCTTCATTTTGATGACACCACACCCATATTTATAGATTTTTATGCTTAGATAATTCTAAAAGGCAGACATTAAATAAGTATGCCAGTCTTACCGAACATTGCTAATGTCTATGGGCCTACAGGAGCTCACAGGTCAGAAGATATTTCAAACACACCTTTGCCTTTTGGTGTCTTTCAGAGGAGCCATAATGTCAATCTGGGCTTAGATGCATCTTGACAAAAGGTTTCTGAGAGCTGCAACCTTCCTGTCAATTTTGCAACACTTGCTAACTTGCTGCAAGACCTATTACGTAATGTTTTCTAATGTTTTTAAAGCAATCATCGATATAATCCTCAAACATTTCAGCTGCACCTATATGTGACAAGTAAACTCAAGCATTTTGGTTTATTTTATTTGCAAACATTACATTATTTTATGTGGGAATCATTTTGGCTAAATTCCAAGATCTGACACCACACTGTGAGCAATCTGCTACAAGCTTTTTTATCTCTGTGCAGAAGTTGTCACCTCAAATCCTGTCTCTTTATCTAACACTATTTTTATAATTGGATAATGGGGAGCCATATGTATCATGTTGCTGAAAAGAAAAACCAACTGTATTTATACTTTTTGCACACAATAATGCAATGTTCAGCTGAACTGTAAAGCTGGTAACAAGGACACTGTGTGTGGGCGTCAAAAACAAAGCTGCCTTCTCTACACTGCTTCTCCTTGTTTAAAGAAAAAAAGAAAAAAAAAGGACCGCAAGGCAAGGGTGTGAAAATGAAAACATCAACTCATCTTGTAGATGTTTGTTTTCCACATAGATATGTTTGAGATTTGACCAGTTGAAGATATCACTTATACAGTGGCAACACACTATGACTGCAGTAATAATGAGATTTCAGGGTCAGTTACTATAGTACTAAATGGCTATGCAAAAGATGGCCTTATAAAAATGTTAATTAATTATCTTTTTATGATTGTGCATATAGATGACCTGATTATTCTGTTTTGCACATTCATTAGGTTAAGACGTAAGATTTTATCTAATATCAGGAATTCCTCAGCCATAGGGATAAATGCAGCTCAGTGACTGTTAACTAGTATGCCATCAGCTCTCATTAGGCTGTCTACCCTAAGCTGCTAAAAATGGAAATACGATAAGCGATATGATCACTATAGTTAGAAAAAATGCATTTATTTTTGGATGGTAGTGTTGATTTCTTATATTTTTGAAATATATAGATCCACTGATGTAATTCAGCATCAATCGTTATGTCCAGCGTTGTCCACGACGACGAGGACAAAATAAAACAAGAAAAAATAAATAGAAATTATTTTTTTAAAACACGAGTGTGTGTTGTAAAGTAGCTATTGCTCCAGTGATCGACTACAATCTCATGTTTAGTTTACTAATTTGTATTGAAGTTATATTCTTTTGCAGGAGTGAGCTTGGAGCAGTAGTTACTTTGCAACACAAATAAGATAAATTTTTGCCAATAGTTAAGGTATAGAATGCATTTTTAAGATGTAACTCCTGAGTTTAGTGTCACCTTAATATCTAAGACCCAACAGGGCAGCTGTCCCCAAACTGTGGGGCTGGTGGAGTGTGCTTTTTAGAGATACAGTATGTTCTGTTATGACAGGACTGTCCAAAAATATCAGCCAGGGCCCACAAGTGCTGTCATTATCCACCTATACTGTGGCTCAGCAGACTCTACTTAACATTAAAGGGAGAAATCTCAACCTAAAAACATGCCGACAGTCAAATGAGGGTGGTTTAAGAAGTGTGCAAATATCAGCCACAGCTTTAATAGTCATGCTTTGACTAACCTTAGTCCATTCCCCGTTGCCATCTTTTCTCCAAAAATTATAATCTATCACCTCACAGGCCAATAAGAAGATTTGCAAAGTGCTGCTCTGGGGACCTGGAGCCACTTTAGACAATAATATGAGCCTATAGATTTGCCCCGATTTGTTGCATGGAGTTGGACTTTTGTAATGGAATTGCTTGCAATGTTACATGTCCAATAAAATATCTTCAATGTGTAGCACATATTCTGTATTAAATAGACAGTTAATACTGTATCTCTTTTTATTTCTAGTATACTGTGTAATACTATAAAATGCCACCAGCCTGCCCTTGTTAAAAAAAAGCCATGATATAACCTCTGTTACTGACATATCCACATTTATTCTTATACTACTTAGATAGACTTAGATATTAAAGATTAACCATCATTGCCAGGTAAATGTGGCATTTTCTGTAGTTCTAGAAATTAAAAAAAAAAAAGCCACAGCTTCTATTCATATCATATACCATAATGGGTTAAACTGAACTGAATGCAGATTTATAGTCAGGCATTTATAGTATCCATTCCAAACCAAGCTTCATGCCAACTTCTAGTAGAAAATAGACCAACTGAGCAGCATCCTGTACAACATGGCCGAAGCATCTGCTGTAGTTGGAAACCGTTCCATTAAACTGGTTACAGGAAAAGTGCTCTCAAATTATATGTTAGAGTCAATTTATTTATTTCTGGAGAATATGCTTGTCTAAAGGATAAGCAATAGAAACCAGAGGACATTTTTTAGCTAAGTAGTAAAAACATGCCCTTCATGAAAATATTTTATGGTCGGTTCTATAAAGAGCAGTTTTATATAAATATTCTCTAAGTGTATTGTTGATGGTATCCTTGATGCTGTTGTGGCATTTGGTCATTTTAAATCTACATAGAATGTATGATTTAATATTGCACCCTACTAGTCCTTATATGGCATGTGTGGCTTTATTCATTTTTTCGATGCTCTTTTCCCTTTAGTTTTAGCCGGTGAACACACTTACAGTCCCTGGGTGGCTACGCTTAATCACTCCACTGTGTCTGTGGGGAGAGAGCAATGTTTGCCAACCGGGCTGGAATTCAAACATGTCTGCCTTTGTTCATCTCTATTACATGAAGGATGGTGAGATTAGTAGTTTACAGAATCCAGAAAGCTAAAGGTTTGGGTGGACTAAACCATTGGTACACTTATTTAAAAAATAGCATTAGGCTAAAAAATGAGCAACAATTATTTACTAAATCAGGCCAAGTGGAAAATTGTGATTTTTTTCTTTTTTTACATTTTCCTGAGAGCTTGTTCATACCAGCAGTCGCACTCAACTGCACGGCTGCTGGTATACCTGTGCCCGGACAGTGCCAATGCACTTGATCTAGCTGCAGCATACCTTTTCTTTGTTTTTTGTTGGAATTTTATTCAAATGTCACAAGTGACATTACATTAATTTCTATGGGCACACTACGGTGCAATACGGTTGTACAGTGTCTCACTGCGGTGCACTTAAAAAAAGTACTGCATGCCGCACTTTTTTAAGCGCATACTACCGCAACACAGTGGTGTAAACTGTGTATACCTCGGACAAGGCAAATTGCCTTGTCTTGCGTTGGGGTTGTGCTGGAAAAATCATCCAGCACAGTACAAACGCATATGGTGTGAACTGGCGCTTAAAGGAGAACTATGGGGTCAGTGTTTTTCCCCATAGTTCTCCTTAGGGTAACGGGAGGACACAAACTAGCGTCCTCCCGGTACCCTAATCTCAGTATACCGCGAGCTACAGCTCGCGGTATACTGAGATTAGGGTACCGGGAGGACGCTAGTTTGTGTCCTCCCGTTACCCTAAGGAGAACTATGGGGTCAGTGTTTTTCCCCATAGTTCTCCTTAGGGTAACGGGAGGACACAAACTAGCGTCCTCCCGGTACCCTAATCTCAGTATACCGCGAGCTACAGCTCGCGGTATACTGAGATTAGGGTACCGGGAGGACGCTAGTTTGTGTCCTCCCGTTACCCTAAGGAGAACTATGGGGAAAAACACTGACCCCATAGTTCTCCTTTAATGCAGATTTGTCCACTTTTCATCTAGTTCACGAATCACAGCTGCCTGATTAAATGATGTGATTCTCTGCAGGAAGACAGATCTGCAAGCAAATATACAGACAAATCAAACATTTTAAAATTGCTGACTTTTCTGGTTTGGTTATCAATACATTAGACTAGGAGAACCTGATATTTGTTAAACTATAAGTTCTTAAATTACAGCTAGTGAAATATAAAATGTAATTTCTAATATTGTATATTTGCGGTATACACTATCTGGGTTCACTGTTAGCCATAAAATTGAATTACATTGTTCATAATCGATCATTGTGTCCTCACCTAACTTAGCAATAGTATCATGGAACACCACAAGAGCTGTTAGAAAAAAATCTTATACATAATTCTGAAAAACCTTATTAAAAGTATTATTATTTACAAAACATTCACATTTCTGATTTATTTAAATTAGTTTCTGAAGTTATTTATAAAAGTACACTTCACTCAGATTCAAAAATTAATCATGGCAATATGTATGGGTATTTAATTATTTCCTAAGGGTTTTGTTTTGTTTTACACCCTGACAATGTTTAAGTTCACTAGGACACCATTCTGGCTGCCAGTAATTTGGAGATCTATGAATACACTGTGACACTAAACTCAGGAGTTAAATCTTAAAAATGCATTTAAGTACCTTAACTATTAACAAAAATGGGGGGAATTTATCAAAACTGGAGCAGACAAAATCTGGAGCAGTTGTGCATGGTAACCAATCAGCTTCTCTCTTCAGTTAGTTCAGTTAAGATTTGAAAATGAAAGGTGGATGCTTATTGGTTGCCATGAACAGCTGCTCCAGATTTTTCCTGCTCCTGTTTTGATAAATTCCCCTCAATATATCTTATTTGTGTATCGCTCGGCTGTAGATCCTCAAATCATCTCTGAATTGGTGCTGACACTGTCCTTCCTTCTGGAGGGTGGCTACATTTGTTCCCCATGGTCCCTGTGCGTGTTGTAAAGTAGCCAGATGATTTGAGGATCTACAGCTGAGTGATACACAAATAAGGTTCAATATTGTTAATAGTTAAGGTACTTGAATGTATTTTTAAGATTTAACTCCTGAGTTTAGTGTCACTTTAAGCTTTAGCCTTTACCCGGAGATGGACTTTAATAAAATAATGTTTAAAGACACTGTAGATCTGATCGCTATTCTCTATATGAAGTACAATTTCATTACATAATGACTTGTGTACCAGTTATATATGTAATGTTATTTTATAGTAGAACAAGAGTCTCCCTTTAAACCAATCGCTCTACAACCCTGACCTATATTTTAGCACGGCAGCACATGCTGTAAAGAGAACTGCAAGGGGAAGTCTCATAATCAAGTTGGACATCTTTTTCAGTTGGAGGAGGAAGTGGCTAACCAGCCACAGGAAAACTACATGTTGTGAAAACTGGAGCTACACATCTAGCAGGGGTTTGTTAAATATCATTATATTTAGTTCTTAGTGTCTGCTTCAAAGCTAAATGCAGTTCATGATAGCACAGAGTCACAGCAATGCTCCAACAGCTGACTAATGGTGTTGTTATTGAATGATACCGTTATATGTGTATCACTTTCTAACAGTCAGCACTATAGAATGTCAATGGAAGTATTACTAGCATAAAATGAATCTTTATTGAATTCCTAACCTGACGTTAATAATTCAAGTTTCTCCTGATGTGTGCTACCTACTGACAAACAGCTTAATTACTTTTTTATTACTGCCCATGTAGTCTCTATATTTACGCTGACTAGGTTGCTCTGTTTTAACAAGTGACCTTTTTCCTGTAAACCTATAATTCTCCAAAAGCAGAAGTGGTTCCGTAGGTTGTTTTTATTCATAGAGCTGTATCTAAAGGTTAATGGTGGCTGCTGAAAAGCTATCCCTTGCAAACTGTATAAAAATGGGCAAAGGTATTTTATATTAATTAGGATTATGGTGTCTTTGCACAGTTATTGTATAAAATAGTAATGGCATGATTTGGTGCATATGCAACGATTAATTAATCAAACTGGAGCAAACAATTTCTGGAGCAGATTCCCATGGCAACCAGTCAGCTTATATACTTTATTTTTAAAGCTTAACTGAACAAACAAAATAGAGGTGTTAATTGGTTGCTGTGAGTAACTGCTCCAGATTCTGTCTGATCCAGTTTTGGTAAATTCTCCTCACAGTGTTTTTAGGTTAGCACACACAAGAGCACACAAAAGAGTGCTCTGAGAAAAATCGATTGAGTTTATTATCGGATGTATGGTGTATGTAGTGGATAAACACTAGGGGAAATAATGGGGACCTGAAAGCAGAGGAGGGTAAGGGCTGGAGAGTTAATAGGAGAAAGCCTGCAGAGAGATTAGAAGGATGTTAAAGGAGAAAATGTGGCTGCTAAAGTGATCATGGAGTGGCATAGCATGTAGGTGAAAGATTTGTTGAAGGGAACAGTGTGGCGGTTAAGAGTATTTAGAGGGACATTGTTTGGGTTTAAAAACTAGTTGAGCGGACAAAGTAAGGAGTGGGAGAGAACAGTTGATCAGCAAGTTTATATTTAGGTGCTCTTGTGGACATCTGGGCAGCCATGGTAGTATGCAACTAAGGTTTTCAAGTGTGGGCTGTATGTTGTTTGGCACAAAAGGAGCTGCAACTGTTGATGCCAGGGACAGTTATGAGCTTAAATGGTTGTGCACCATACAGTTTAAACAGCAAATTTTAGTGGAGACAGCTAGAAGTTGTCACACAAGAAGATAGTTTGAGGGGTGTGAGTGTTAAACTATGGCTGTTTTAGTCTGTTCTTATGAGAAAAAGGCTTACTTCATAATGCTCTGGCTGTGCAGCTCACATACACCAGGGGGCCTTGAGGAACATGCAGGAAAAATCTAAAACACAAAGAGAAACACAAAGTTAGCACCTGGTCAATGCATGTGCATTGGAGCTGCTTTGTGATGGGGATCCATTAAAAATGAATGCCTGTAAAGCATTCTTAACCTACTTCTGCCTGCACAGCCTGATCATGCTTAGAGTAGAACTCCAACTAAGTTTTTTTCTTTGGATTGCCCTGACTCCTGTAAAAAAATATATATTCCAATGTTCTACTTACCTTCTCCACACTTTAGTGCTGTCCTTGGCTTCCACTTTGGTCCAATGCCAACAGCCCTCTTCAGGTAGAACAACAGTCATGTTATTCTGCTCATTTCCTGTAAGCCCAGGCTGACATGTACATTCCCCTAGTGGGAACATCATCTCTCACACTGGGCTCACTGAATGCCAGGACTGAGCAGTGCTCACATGTAGTTTCATGAGTGATGCTTAATTGCAAGAATGTCCACATATTCTTCCCCTTTACCCACTGCTGCCAGAGGAAGAAGAGTAAGCTGCCGTGATGTCACTTGACCAACTAGAGGGCTACAGGAAAAATGGAAGGAATTTGGGTGGTACGGGGTGGGGACATTCTGTTGTCCCTCTTTAAACGTCAAGCCAATCTAGTCATTTGTCAACACAAACAGAGGGAACAGAAAGTTAAGCTGCAGCTGGTAGGAATGTGGTTGACCTCAATCAAGGAAAGAGCTAAGTATTTCAGGGGTTGAGGTACCATTATGGTAAGGCAGGTTCAAGGTGCGACCATTGGACCTAAAGTCTTTAACATGTCACCTAAATACTAAAACCTAACCCTTTTCACTCTGATATCTAACTCTATCCTTAGCCTTAAACTCTACACTGATCTTAACCTAACTTAAACCCTTAACATTTGCAGATCTGTACTTACATTATTGAGCACTAATAGTATTGTACTGTACTGTGCCAAGACCTACCACTCTGAGAACTCGGCAGCAAAAACAATTGATTCTTAGTAAACATTTATAAATCTATAATAATGTTTATTTTGCACATAAAATATAAAAATAAAAATGAATGCATGTTGGTCAATCTCTTCCCAGTTTTCTGATCAAATAGGAGATCACCAGTGTGAAACCTTTGATATACAAACCCAGCTTTCATTTCATAGTTAGGACAGCTAACATTGCTTTAGGTTATATGTGGAAAATACTTTAATTCTCCATAAGCAGTAGTGAATGAAGATCTTGCCAAAAGACTGAAAGTGAGATTAATGTGTGTTGGGAGTATTGTATCCCTTGTTACATCCAAATAGAAACAGGGTTTGGTGAGCACTAAGAATAGATGTAAAAAGAGACAGTCGGCTTTTATTTTTTTTGGTGCCCGTAGGAGTGAATAAAATACTGGAAAGCATGCTCATTATAACAAATATAACAGCATATTTCAATAAGCAGAAGATAAATATATAAGCTAACCCTACCTGCTGCTAAGTGTGGTTTTCTGAATGTAGTGGGCCTGTGTGCAAGATCATACCTTGGGCCCCCTGTGAGCCATGCCACACTCCAGCCACCTACACATGTACAATGTAAACAAAAGCATGTGTATCAGCCATGAGAGCAGGTCAAGGTGTGTATGAAGGCAATACACACAGGAGAAAAAAACAATAACATCTGTACGTAATTATGGCTAACAAAAAATTGAACTGAAAAGTCCCACGGCAGTGCTGGTTGCTTGACGACCATCTCAGTCCAGGCTCAGTCAGAGGCGCTGATAACATGTAACCACTTAATCACACCACAATGCAAACAGTGTCAGAGGCATAATTAAATAAAACCTGAGAAATGTTTCCATTAAAAATGCTTTTCAGCCTACCTTAAAGGAGAACTTTATAAAATAGTCAGTGACTACATAGCAACCAGCAACTCTTAAGACAATAAACACTGCTTAGAAGTATTGGTGGTCAATGACTGGCTGTAACCCCCCTTCTCCCTCCCCTAGCATTAGCGGTTAATCAATGGTTGAACAAAAAATCCCCCACAAGCATTGATGGTTGGCTGGAACAATAAACTCCCCAGCATCATTCATGGTTAGTGGCTGGCTAAAAGGTGTCACTTACAGTATATTAACTGGTGGTCTAGTGGTGCACTCTGTTAAAAAAAAAAATCTACCACCTGCTCTCCCACACAGCTCTTTCTTTACATAGTGACAGTGCGTCAGAGAGCGCTATCACTATGGTAGCAGTACCTCAGAGCACTGTGTAGAGCTGGCACTCCTTTCTCTCTGATACTTGCATGTCTCCACTGGGTATCAGAGGAAGGCTGCAGCAGCTATAATGATTGAGCTGTAAGGTATCCAATAGAATGCCTCGCAGCACAAAGCTGCTTCTGCCCGCCTTCCTCTACCAGCATCTGATTTCAGTACTGGATGCTGCAGAGCGTGTTCTAGTTCTCAGAACACCACTGCCACTCTGCATATTGCATAAAGGCACCCTGTAAATGGTACCTGGTGTAGACCACATCTCTCCACTGTGTGCAGTGAGTGCACAGTGGGCCCCATCCCCGTTGGGCATACACCAGTGCTATGACTATGATTACAGATTGAGCATGTTTGTTTAGTGTTGAATCCAGTATCTCTCATGGGCAGAGAAATACAGTTCTGCACTAAGCAGTTCTGCTATACATGTGCATATTGCACTACACAGCAACTCTGATTCACACATTTATAAACTTTAAAGGTAGCTTGTTATTAGCATAATTTACCTGCCTAAGTGTGTATGATAGAGAAAAACTTTGTTGTTAGTTTTGAATAGAGTGGGGAGGGTTGGTAAAGTATTTTTTACTATCTATGCCCCTGCTGGATAGATTAATGCCTCTATTTCTCCTTTTGACCATTGTCACTTAGACAGAAAGTAAGGGAAATCCTTCATTTTAGAGTTGCCACTAAAACAAAAGGCGGTAGTAGATCTTCCAATGGGGACACCTTTTCTGGTGATAACTAATAGGGGGAATACCCCTAAGTTAGGAGAGCATTCCTCTTACTTCCTGTTGCGTCTTCAGGACAGGAGTGAAGGGAAATTGAAACACAGACAGCAAAAAATAAAAAAATAAATTAAAAAAAGATAAACCCAACCCTACTGTAACCACAACTAAAACAAAGTATTGTCTTTGCATACACTTTAAGGCTAATGTGTCCTGTAGAAGCACAGCTCTTCAAAACAATAGTGCATACATACTATGTCTGTGGCAGGCATGGCAGTAAGTACAAACTCCGCCGGGACTACCATGTCCCCTGGGAGTAACATGAGACCCACTTTCCCAGGATAAAATATTCTCAACTGAACCATACATGCATTTTTAACCAACTCAATAAGGCTTAAAAACAGAACTCCATATTATTCTCTCAAAAACTCCTCAAACAAACATTTATTCCCTCACAAAGAGACCTCATCAACCATATAAGTGAGGTGCAAACAATGAGGCTTTTGTTGGCTAGACTACATAACCATATGGAAACATTATAATAAAACTTGGGACCTATGGACATGTTTGACTATAAATGTATCCAATTAAAAGTCTCTGTGAGCGTATTTTAAACCCAAAGCTGGGGCAAGATATCCCCCCTTGCTCATAACTCTTTTACTCCCCCCATGCTAATACCCTCCCTTAGGCTCCATTCACACCAGGGTGTTTTTCTGCGCTGAAATGCCTACATGAACAATCTTGTACATTCCTATGGGGACAGTTCATGCAAGAGCATGGATCCAGGCGATCTGAAACGCCTGTCCCCCAAAATGCTCCCTGAGCCACTTTTGTTGCGCTGATCAGCGCGTTTTCCATAAACGCTTCTTTGAGCAATTTTGATTGCATTTCAGTGATGAAACGCGAATTAAAAATGCCCAAAAATGCCCTTTAAAAAATTGCGTGGAAACCACGCTGAAACGATGGTGCAAATGGGGCCTTACTGTACCCTCCTTAATTTATTCCTATTCTAATTACTGCTATAATTGCAAATGTATTATATGAAGTTAGCTGCTCTAATTTTTAAATTGTGGAATCTGCTCAGTATTCCTGTACTCTTCTACAACCTAATAACAATATGGGACCTTGTGCAATTTCTATGTTTATTATTTAACTTCATAACTACTGGAGCAAATATAGTAGTCACTAGGATCATTTGGATTGTACTTTGCTGTAATCTTTCTTTATTTCTAGTGTTTAATATAAAAATAATAAAATATAAACATAAAAAAAAAAAACTTAAACTGGTTTTGCATAAATTGGGTGTATTCATCTCCAAGCCATAATTTTAGACAAGCTCAGGGTGTGTGCGCTGTTGTAGTTAGGCATATCATCAATGGGGCTTGCTGGCATGTCAAGGCAAGAAGGTCTAGTCACTGAAGGGAAACTATTTAGTCATACAATGGGTTTAATAAAATTCATACACAAAAATAAAACTGCCGGGTTTATGTTTGTCGTTATTTCTCTATAACTCAAAAAATCTATAAAAATCTATACAGGTACTGTACAGAACGATCTTAGAGGAATAGTAGTTTTTGTTAAGCTTGCACTCCAAGCAGAGATAAATATAACATGCAGAAGTAGTATAAGTTCCTGATCCTATCTTGTTATTAACTTCCTGTAATACCCTGCAAATCAGGCTGAGAGAGTTAGGGCTGGCACTCTGAGCTTGTCAGACCTCTACTCGTTTGCAAGACGCTGCCTGTGAGCATGTTTACAGGAGAAGAGAACAGTGACATGATCATAGCACAAACTTTTGATGTCACTGGCTGTGGTGGGTGCTTGACCTGGTTGTATTGCTGAATTAAAGTGTCATCGGCAGAGATCCAGTAAATGTCTGAAATCTATCTACAGACAGCCCTATGCCTAGTAGTGCCAGTTGTGGGGATAGGGTAAATGAGGTGCCTGTAAGTGCATATATCAGCGCAAAGACTTCCATCCAGAAGGGCTGGATCTTCCCACAGTGCCGCCAGATGTGAGTTAGAGATCCTACATGACCCAGGTTCCTTTTTTCTAAGCATATCACAGATGTCTTTTTACAGCATATTGCAGTGGGGTGTCATTTGGGTGTTGACCTGGTGGTCAAGTGGTCTCTGACATGGTAACCACTAGAAATGTAATGTTAACATCTAGTTAACATGTGCATGCCTTCTCTTGGTAACAGGTTTAAAAGTACAATGAGTAAACCAAATGTTACCAAGTTTATACGGTATACAAGTAAGTTCAAAAGGCATAGGATATATTACTACATGCAAAATAGGTTTGAAAAGGATGACTACATGTACACAGTAGCTGTATAAAGAAGCAGATAAGGCACCTGTATAAAAAAACACCCAGAATGACATGCTGCTCAGGGCAGAGCAATGCAAATGGATGGCTATGCAGCATCAAATGCAGACAGTCACTGCAGTGGGGAATCAATGACTTAAATTACCCTACCATTTAACTTTTAATACAATAAATAATAAAATAGCATTTATAAAGCAAAAAAAAAGTGGGGTACATGGATGACTAAACACATATTGGGTCTATTCACTAAGCTGCCGTAGGCAGCCGAGTGAATGACTGACCTAAAGCGAAGTGAGCCGAACACTGTTCGGCTATTCACTTCAGACTGGTACTGCTGATTTCAGCCGTATGTAGGCTGAAATCAGCCGTACATTGCGTGGCTTCGGGTCGGCCAAACATGCTCAGCATGTTCGGCCGACCCGAAGTGCAGAAAGAGTTCGACTCAACCCATCCAACATCTGGATCGGCTGAGCCGAACCTCCGGCAGGCTACTCACTGCTGTTCGGTCTATTCTCATAGATACCGAAGCAGTGAGTGAATAGCCGAATGCCGCTGAGTGGCATTCAGCTCGGCTGTTCTGCTCGGTCTCTCTGTGGGACCGAGCAGAACAGAAACATTTGGCCATAGAAATGAATTGCTAGATTCCTATTGGCTATTTCAATTTGCAATAGCAAACTAGCATTGTACCCGCCCACTCCTGCTGTCAATCAGTAGTGGTGGACCTGATGGAGAACTGCAGCAGAGGGCGGGTGAAATGCTAGTTTGCGTTTGGCTATTGCAAATTGAAACAGCCAATAGCAATCTAGCAATGCATTCCTATGGCCAAAAATTATTATTATTTTTTCTATTCTGACACTGCTCATAATCAGAATAAGAGAAAAAAAGAAAAAGCAGTGTTTCTCTCCTTGGCGGCCGGGAGCGGGAGACTCCAGGAGCGCCATGGAGAGTTAGGCTGTCTGGAGATCAGTGTCCCTGGTTAGCTGGTAACCAGGGACGCTGATCTCTCTGCAAGTGGCCGGAGCCAGCCGTAAGATCACGGCTGGCTCCACTCAGCTGTCAGAAGCAGGCTGTCGGCCGGCCAATGACCGGCCGCTCGGCCAGCTTTGGCTTTCAGCGAGGCATATGCGTTCGGCTCGACTGAGCCGCTCGGCCACGTTCGGGAGCTGTACGGGCTATAGTGAACTGGGGCTGGAGCTGGCCGAAGGATACAGCCGAAGATACGGCTAGATCCTTCGGCTGCTTCGTGACTTTGTCAGATTGCTTCAAATTTCTTGTTATCTTTAGGGCTTATGTACAGAAGTTTTGAAAACCAATATAATGCTACGGTGGAAAGCTAAGAAATACTACAAGGAAAAGCAATACAATGTTATTCACTTGCTCCCTTTTTAGTTTGACTAAAGTGCTTCAAATCTGGAGCAAATGTATAATTGTTCTGTGTTGCATTGCTTTATGTTTCATTGCTTTCAAAGCCTGTATACACAAAGCTAAAGACCCTAACCACAAACCCAAAGATTGATTCTATAGGTAATTATTGTGTACTAATTATTGAGCAAAAGGACATGAGTTCCCTCTGTACACCACTTCTCTGTGCTCCTTCATTGATTACCTTTCTGCAGTTCTCAGCTGTATGTGCTATTATATGCAGAAAAGGCTCTTCAGTTTAATTGGTTTTAGCTGTTATTTTGCTTGTTAAATTCATTTCAAGTCATCTGAACTTAATATATTCTTTATTTTTCTATTCTGAACTCTGAAATTGGAGCACTGTGATAATCATTAGCAGTGATGTCTGCTTGTAAATAAAACCCTCTGGTTTCTCATCTGCATGTCTCTGTCCGGAATGGGTGACATCAGCAGAAACACAGACTGTGATGATTTATCCAAGGTAAAAATAAACTGTTGACCAGCAGATATTATCATGGCTTTAGTAGACTTCAACTTTTTTCCCCCCTATTTTTAGAACAGATGGGGCTTTTAAAGAGACAATCTCCTAAAAATAAGAAACAATACAAAATTTCATACATTTCCTGGCCAAAAAAAAAAGTCACCACCTGGGTTTAGCTAAGCAAATAGGTCAGAGCCTTTCTATTGGATAATAGGTCTAGGTTCAGCAATGTTATGTGCAAAAAAATGGTCAGCTGCCTACCTGAATATATACTGAATGACCAGGTTTTTCCATCAATTGATTTTTTTCTTCCCTGATGGCAAGGGCATATTTTAAGATGACAATACCAGGATTCATCAGGCTTAAATTGTGAAAGAGTAGTTCAGGGACCATGAGACATTATTTTCACACATGAATCGGCCACCACAGAGTCCAGACCTTAACCCCATTGAGAATCTTTGGGATGTACTAGAGAAGACTTTATGCAGTGGTCCGACTCTCCCTGCATCACTACAAGATCTTGGTGAACATTTATTGCAACTTTGGAAGGAAATAAATGTTGTGACATTGCATAAGTTTATCGTAATGATGCCATGGCGAATGTGTGCCGTAATCAAAGCTAAAGGCGGGCCAATAAAATATTAGAATGTGTGACTTTTTTTTTTGGTCAGGCAGTGTATTTGGTTAGTGTCAGGGCTCAAGTATTCAGGCTTTTGTTTGTACCTGTGCTGTGTTTTCCCCATAAAAAGCAATGTGAATGCAAAAGCAATTCAATTGAGTTCTATTAAAGGAGAACTATGAGATGAGTGATTTCCACTCATCTCATAGTTCTAAGCCGACCTGTGACAATGAGACTGTCACAGGTCGGCTCAGTAGAACGGGAGGTGAGGGAACACATACCGGATTCCCTCACCTCTCGATCCTGTCACGGCTCTCTGCCGTGACAGGGGGAGGGGCTGCATTCCCCTCTCACCGATCCGATCTGCCAGCGCTGACTGGCGGAACGGACGGGGGAGGGGGCGGGTACAGCTGGCTCTGCCTCTAGATAGGCAGAGCCAGCTGTCACTCACGCAGCTGGGCGGATCCCGTCAAAAGAGTCGTGATCCGTCCCGGCTGCGGCGTCTCAGTATACCGAGAGCTGGAGCTCGCGGTATACTGAGCTTAGGGTAACGGGAGGACGCTAGTTTGTGTCCTTCCGTTACCCTTTGGAGAACTATGGGGAAAAACACTGACCCCATAGTTCTCCTTTAAGCTGCTTTGAGTTTTTTTATGCATTCACATTGACTTGTATTGTGAAGAAAAGCATCTCAGAAGAAAACAAAAGTCTATATATCTCAGCCCTATAGATCTTAAGGGCTCAGGAAAATGTTATGTAGTCAAGTGCATTTTTTTTAATGTTTACAAACTAATCTTTCATGTAATTTTTAAATGAATAGATTCTCCATTTTATAAATAAACATTTAGTACAGGGAGTTATTGAACTGTGTTGACAAGTGTTTTGGGTGCCCATACACCTGCCGATTATCGTACAATAATCGCGGGATCGTATGATAATCGGCAGGTGTATAGAAGGCGTGCGGCCGTTTCTACTGTACAGTCGCACGTCTTTTGTCTTACGGGCAGGCTCGAAAACCCGATGAGACTCGTACGATTGTCGGCGGGTCTGTGGCCTGCTCGTAAGACAAATGCCGCACTGGCCGCAAGCCTGTGCAGCATTGCAGTCATCGGAAGCTCTCCCCTCAGCGGGGCGGGCTTGCGATGATCGCAAGTACGATCTGCCTGTCCAAGATGGACAGACCGTATGTTTTTAAAATTACCTTACAACCATCGCAAGACAAAAGTCTTGAGATGGTTGTAAGGTGTATGGGCACCTCTAAGCTGGTCATACTCTGTAAAATGTTTCTCCCTCAGTCCTGCTGGCTGAACAAGAAAAATCACATGATTCCCCTATCCTACCAGCTATCGTACTCTTACAGATGGCTCACAGAGCTGTCAGAATACATGAACGGTGACTTCTGTTCAATCAGCAGTCACTGTTCATGCATTCTGACAGCTCTGTGAGAATGACAGCTCTGTGAGAATGACAGCTCTCTGAGAATTAATCAGTGGCTGATTGGCTGCAGTCACTGTTCGGCCAACAATCTTCCACCCAGCTCCTTTGACAAAATGTTATTGGAAATCAACTTTTGTTGAGCCCAGTGGTGTCAGCAGGTCCACCCACAGATCGAGTTTCGTCTGATTCCACAGGAAATTGCCAAAAGTTTATATGTGTATGACTATCTTAATTGAGGCAGGGAGAGGAGTCTGTCTCTCTAACTTATTCAGCTTTGTGAAAGTTCTAAATAGCAGGTTATCAGATTACATCTTTCACTGATTATAGGTAATTGACTCAACAGATGTGACTTGATTGTGTCACCTGCAGAGATTGCACTGTGCAGTTTGATTGGACCAATTGCAGATCTGTTGCAGAAAATCCAACACTTAAAAAGGAAAAAATAAAATTCGTTTTATTCATTTATTATAAAGACACAATCAACTTGTAAGGCTATTACTGATATTTAAAATGAAAATCAAATAAAAGGTAGTTTCCATTTAAGCACAATGTCAGTGCATATTTTGCTCCACAGCTTAACTCTTCCTGCCTGTTCTTAATTATTAGTAAAGACTTTACATTTTCAATACAATGGACCATTTGATTGGTACGCATGACTTTGCTTTCCTTCCTTGTAGCATTCTTCAATCCCCCATTGTGCTTTTTCTTCCCACACCCACCTGAGACATTGCCAAAACATGCTGAGCTTTCAGTCATGAGAATGAGAGTCTATACATGCTTAAAACTTGCTATACTTTGTCGTGCCAAGTGGACGTGGTAATTCAGGTTTGTGCGTCTGTTGTAATTTGGCAGCCCATCTTGTTACACTGAAGAAGGGAAATGTTTCATTACTTTAATGGACTGAAGATTATAGGTACCAAGCCACACCTGTTAGCTATTTCAGCAGGAAAAAAATCTAAAAAAGATCATATTATATGCACATGGCACAACTTTCAAGCCTGCCAGCCACTGCAGGCACTGTTCCTCAGGTATGCAGCAAAGCACATCCTTTGCTAAGGCCTTGTTCACACCAAATGCAGAGCAGATCCGCTCAGGTTTCTGCACACGCAGTAAAGTGGGTTGTGCCGCGTTTTTGATGCGCTCTGGGCCGTTTTTGGTAAAAAAAAATGTTTTAGTTTAACATGGGCTTTCCAGGCATTTGCATGTATTTTCTGATGCGTTTTTGATGCGTTTGCATGCATTCCAGAGTAGGTAAAATAGGACTTGCTGCAGTTTTTTCACCTGCTCTGGACCTGTTCTGGAACTGCACGCTGCGATGTGAACTGGAGCAAAAAATACCATTGGAATACATTGGACACAGTTTTGATCCGGTCTGCAACTGCTCTGCTCCTGCTTTGCACTTGGTGTGAACAAGGCCTTAGGCTTAGTAGGCCCTTTTACATCCAAATGGATTCAAGACATGCAAAAAGACCATACCCCATTTATACCCATGCCTACTAAGCTTCATAGTTTTTATTGTACTCTTGTTTCATACATTTAAGTGATTTGTTTTATAAACTTGTGTTACTTTTAAGAAATATTTAATTTATTACTTTGAAAAGCACCTTTAAAAAGTGTTCTGTGTAAATCATTTAAAAAAAAAGGATTGATTAGTTTCCTCTTATAGATCTCTCAACTTCTGTTGAATATACTGTATGTGTATGTGCTATTTTCAGGCTGCTCCTGGTCAGTGTTGTTCACTGCTGAAAGTTAGCTGGAATTCACAATGACAATGTAAGCTCCTCCCAGGTGCAGTTTCTCTACATTTCCTCAACTCCTCCCGCCGGTCACTCAGTGGAGTTTATTAGCTCCATTCATGCTGAGTGATGTCACGTATATCAGCTTGGCTATACAGGAGATAGTTATAGTCCTGATATCAGGGCTGTATTAAGAGCAACTGATGGCCTTAACACAGCCCAACAATGGTCAAATAAAAAATGTGAAAATGTATCAACCTTCTATTTTCTACCACATCATCCCAGTACAATATTAAATAAAACTTTTACATTGTAATAATTTCCCAGATTGGACATGGATCAAAATCAAGCAACTGACTGAGGACTTTTTATTTAGAAATGATGAGGGAAATCCCTTTCTTTTAACAAATGATAAATAAGGAGGTTATTCACAAAAGGGCGAAGAGTTTGGAGAAGGCAGGAGAAGTTAGCAATCTAGGACAACATAGCTGAACTGTAAAGTGAGCTGAATTGGAGAATGTTTCCAAATCAGCTATTTTGGTCTAGATTGTTCACTTCTCCTGCCTTCTCCAAACTCTTCACCCTTTTGTGAATTACCCTGTAAGAAATAATAGGTCAATAGGGCCCATCTACCTTCATCTTCTGGCCAGAAGACAAAGGTTGATGAGCCCTAAAGAAACCTCCGGGCTTCATTAGTGGAGAGAGGACTTGTGGCATGAGAAGTAAATAAACAATGGAGGATGCAGCAATCAAAGCTTAGTAAGTATACATTTGTGGAGAGGGAGGGTGGGATTGGTTACCTCAGGGTAAAGAGGCAAGAAGGATAACTGTATTTTGTTATCATTTGAGGGTATGATAACTATGGGATGAACTTTGTGGTGCACACTTCTCCCTAATCACATGCCTATTTTTAATCACATGCTTATTTTGCTTAATGGTTCATCAAGCACTCTCCAATATGCATCTTTGTTGGGTCTCAGGACAGCTACAAGTCTTTTTCTGCATTTCACAGTCATAGCCCTTTTATAATACTGCACCCCTGTATTGACTGTAGCACCGCAAAAAAATAAAAATTCTTCTGATTAAATGAAAGAGTGTGAAATACAAGGTCGTAACAGATAATTATATTTGTTTAAAGGGATTTTAAATTTTTGCAGTTTTTCATTAAGGAAATTAGAAAACCCCTTCAATAACAGTATAAAGAATTATTGTATCCAGTAATGTATAGCAATCATTCAGAGATCATCCTGCTAGTGTTTTCAGTTCCAGTCCTCAAGTGCCAATAATGGGTCATATTTTGTGTAATTTTAAGGATTTCTGTCATCGGATATTTGGGGACTAGAGTTGAGAAACACTGGACTCTGTGACTGGTTCAAAGTGGACACAACATACCAGACTTTTCATTTGGTTAACAAATGCACCCAGTTAATTTTATACTGGACATACTGCTTGTTCATGTTTATTCAGTTCTTGCTTCTTAATTTGAGGGCGATGCTGACAAATATTTGATATGTTCTTGAGTTCACATGTGCCTTTCTTTTTAGCAGACTGCCCAGGACTGTAACAGTTATCTATGAATAGTGTTCAGCTGTTAGGGTGAAGATTAGGCTTCCTGAGAGTCATTGACAGCAAACCTCTTAATTTGTAAAGATCAGTTCTGAAAGGCCTGCAGTGCGGAATCTGACAGGCTCGCTAGACAATTCATTAACCTACCCGGTGTAAACCTGTTCAGCTTGAAAGATAGAAATTTCAATTATTGCAGGTGCAAAAGCACATTACAATAGCTGTTAATGACATAACTTGATTTGTAGTCACAACAAAGCAGTTAATTGCCATACTGCTGCTGACTTTACCATTATTATTATTAATAGTGGAAAATCTGCAGCTGGAGGTCTTCGCTTCCATACCACTCTAGTGCCATTTAAGATGATGACTGATGGAGGGCCTGTAATCTTCAACCACAATCTATTCACTTTACATAATTTAACTTAAAGTTAATATGATATGCTATACTGAAATAATGAGGAGTATAGTAAACAAAAGGTTGTTTTAACTCAATAAATATTTAGGCACAAATGGAAAGTGACATTCCCCTTGTGCGTGTCAAAACAAGTTCACGCTGTGTTTAATTTATATGTAGAAAAATGATTACAGAAATCCCTCTTATGGTGGCCACACACAAGGCCAATAAAAGCAAGCAATATGGCAGGTGTGAGCATGATAAATGTAGTGGTGTAATAAAACCTGCTTTCAAGCATTCAAAATGCTTACTATGAAAGGCAGAGCTTTTCTGGCATGCTGGAAAATATTTGCAATCAGCGTTTGTTTTCTTTTCCTAAAGAGAAAAGTAAAAGAACACACACACCGGTCAAATCAAAGAGGAACATTATGCAATCTTGATGAGATGATCTTCCCTTCTATGGCCATCTTTAGTCACATCCATAATACATTTGCGAGTTGTGATTACAAGGAATCCTCATCTACCTACACATTTCTTATACTTCCATACAGGTTGCCTCTTGAAATAGGTGTTTAACAACTGTTTACTTGGTTGGACTTTCCATATTATATGTATGGTGGCATTAAAAAAGCACAAATAGAGGTGTCCAATTATGAGGCATCCAATTTTCCATGCAAGCAGTGAAACATTTTTTAACCAATAACTTAGCCAGAAACATCTGAACTTTGTAGCACCTGAAATAGTGGAGAGGTTATTTTCTTTGCCGGTGTTTAGGTTTTGGTTTTAGAATGTGCAGAGTTTGGAAAGGTATTAGTGATGTACAACTATATAACAAAATCTAAACTTGGGTATAACACACAATTAAGTATTTGAATGCAAGAAAATAATCTGACTGCCACTGATAAGTTTTAGGGCCCATTCACACCATGTCCGGATCATCCCCAGAACAGACCAGATTGTTTCCGGACCCAAATTGCATCCTGATATATCCCTATGCTATTTGTGGCCTTTGTTCACACCAGCGCAGTCCGTTCCGTGCCAGACCAGAAAATACTGCATGTCCTATTTTGTCTGGTCTGGAATGCACAGAAATGCATAAAAATACATCACAAACGCATACAAATGCACTGGAACGCACCTGTAAGACCATTGTAAGCAAAAAAAAAAAAAATCTAAACGCGGCAAAATCGCAATGCACTGCGTTCCAGATCTGGTACTGAAAATGGTGGGAACCTGCCCTAAAGCAGAACTCCAGGCAAAAGTGCTACATCCGTACTGCAAGGGTTAATTACTAATTTTTGTCTAGGTACTAAAAAAAACAAACACCTGAACCACGGAGCCTGTTGGCTGCAACTCCGGTCCCTAGAGCCTGTCTCCTCCTCCACTGCAGCACTGGTATCTTCATGCCTTATACACTGTGTAAAGAATGTTATGACTCAAGGATACTTAGACTGCTGCAGCAGAGGTAGAGAGAGGCTCCAGGGACTGGCCTAAAAACAAGTCGGCTCCGTGGATCGGGTGAGTATAACTTTTTTTTAGCACCTAGACAAAATAGAGCACTTAACCCTTGCAGTGCGGGGATAGCCCCACTGCAAGGGTTAAGAACACTTTTGCCTGGAGTTCTGCTTTAAAGGAATTTGTTCTCTAGTATGAGGATACAGACAACTTCCTTTCACTTTTTTTTTTGGACTTTGATTTTAAAAAAAATATATAATTACTATAGGTGGCTATATCAGCACGAACATACTGAGATTTACTGGAATGAGTGTGCACCAGTTCCTGCCAAACTAGTGCAAGCCGAAATGTATATATCCAGCTTATTTGTTGTAATATTTATAGTGGTTGCAATAAAAAGCACAATCCATTTCTCAGGGAAGTAGCTGGAACCTCTTACTTGTAGAAAGCTCACAGCTCTTGAACTTCACATTTCTGGATTTTTTAGTCTCTAGAGTTCTTGGCTGAATACTCAAAGTTTAATAGCATTTTCACCAATTTCTAATGCAACAAGTTAAATGACATGTGAAAACCACATAAAACTATTTATTTCAAGTTACTTGGGTAGACAATAGACTTTTTCATATACCTTCACATATGGGAACGTTGTTTATGACATGTAAGTTTCCAAATAAGATTTGCTGAGCATTAGGTATTGTTGACATAATCTCTTTTGATTAACTTGCGGTCGGTGTTACCAGCCTGAAATTGTTTGACTTGTTATTTTATGAAGTGATATTCCTTTCCACAGAACTTGTGACATACCATCATCTAAACACAAACAGTCACTGTTGATCACACTAGAGGAGCAATAGAAACGTCTTATACATAGAAACATCTTATACAGCATGGTAATGGGTGTGCAAAGCGTTAAAATCCCATCAGAGCACATCTGTCATTCAAGACCTGACATGTGCTGACGGAGAATGCTCCAGACAGGGTCAGACAAAAGCAAACTAGGCTTATGCGTGAATCCCCACATAATTTCAAGCATTTAGGTACTATCTGACTGTGATGTCTAAAATGTGAAGCCACAAAGACCGGGATTTGTTTGCAGACAACATGTAGTCCACATACAGAACAGCAGTGTGTTATAAATCCTTGCCAGACATGATTATGATTGCTGATGCTATAATAAGTGAAGGAAAATAGCTGCCCTATATTTTCCAGCAGGGTAGTGTATGCCATTTGGGTTTTCAGTGTTTTCTTTCTGGTGCTGTGGGTTCTCTTTGTTATCTCAATGCTATAGCTTGACCAAAGAATGTTTATGCATGTACAGTGGTTTTTTATTATGACTAGATTGCCTAAGAATTAAGAAAATACCCTGTGGCTCAGCAACATGGGGTTGTGGATGGTTTCACTGTGCTGCTGGGCCTCTTTTATAAAAACTGTGAGAAAGAGAATGTGTGGCAATGTCCATAGAAGCAATATAAATGTGTTTCCTAAACCAGCACCAGGATAGCTGGAATCTCATTGGTTGCTGTTAGAAAATAGTTATTTTTTCACTTCAGCTTTGGTTAATAAATATGATTTTCTTTGCTTGCCTTCTTGATTTTCTTCTTTAATTTCCTTCTTCTCTCTAACATCTTCATATATACACTGAGTGGCCAGATTATTATGACCACCCCATCAGTACTTCGTTGGGCCACGAGATGACTCCACGAGATGACTTTGTTGGGCCACCTCGTGACTCCACGAGATGTTGAAAGGTGATGATGCGAGGAATCTGACACTGCACTGTTGCCCTTCTGTTGTCTTGTACCAGTCTTGCCACTCTTCGTTCTGCCCTAACATTGACTAGTCGCTGACGGCCACAATTCGCACGTTCAGACCCAGATTTTCAGCTGATAGTCCAGTCTTTAAACACTTTAACAACAGCTGCTCTTGAACATTTAACGAATTCTGCTGTTTTGCTAATACTGGCTCCATGGCATGAGCGCCAACAATCATCCCACGTTCAAAGGCTTTTAAATCGCGTTGTTTACCCATATCTTCAGAAAAAAAACACTTCTACTGCCGTGGTAAACAACCTGCTTCCCTATTTATAATGGTCTGGACCTCTAGCAACTTCAGCATGAAATTATAGCTAATTATAGCTAATTTGCCTATAAACATCAGGTGGTCATAATAATCTGGCAACTCAGTGTATGTTTATTAATTGATTTATCCCCACATTATCCTCACTTACACCAATGATTTTCACCCTTCATGTAAGTGCCATCTTACACATTTAAAACCATGCTGGGTCACTGTGCTGTTATTCTTTGTTCCAATGTAAGGTCTCATGTCCCATCGTCTCAATGTTATCATCTCATTCTTTACATGCTGAGTTTGCTATTCAGGCGCAAACACATGTATTTGAATCTTAAACCCAAAATGTGACAAAAAGAGGTTACACTTGACTTGCTTTGCCTGCTTTTCAAATGCACCTCAATAGGACATGCTGTGTCCAAAGCAACCCAGCACAATACAAAGCAGGCCAAATGTAGCCTCTGAATTGCCTTGTGTATGGCTCAAATGAAGTCAATTATATTTTGCTGACGTGCATATGACGTTTGTACCAAACCCATGTCAAATGCAGGAAAATAATGCCCATCAACATGAGCTCTGAAGTTCTTCATAGTGAGCATTATGTGTCAGTTTACAGTAAGTCTTACTTCTCACAGACTGTCAATGTGATGAGTCAAAGTTTATGTAGACATCAATGCAAAAGTTGTGTTTTTATAAACTGACAATTAGGTCAGTCATCGTGAGATACAAGATGTTGGCATTAATTGCTAGAAACTTGATGTACCAATTGACACCTTCTATCCGTTCACTGTTGATACGTATATTCTACTAGAAAATAAATAAATTCTCCTAGGGGCATTTATTTTACTTTATATTAAACAGTATTCATAGCATGTCCAACTGTGAATCTTTCTTCATTACCTAATTCCAGTGAACCCTGTTTTTATGTATAGTGATCACTTAACAGAAGCTTAATGCATGTCTTTCTGTAAATCAATGCTTATTGTTTGTCATCTGTCTGTTCCATAGACTGGTAGGTTCAATAGAAAAATGAATTGCAACATCATATAAAACCACCATATCTTCTTATCATGTCATTACAGGGTGATTTTGAACCAGGAAAATGTCTCTTTCCATGATTCAGTGGGGTTTTTCCTGTACTTCTTCAGCATAGGGTTTGCTACCGGTTAGCATGGTGTTGTAAAAAGGGTGGGCACAAATAAGTTTGAGTTATTAGAAGCACTTAAAATGTAAGTTAACTTAGTGGAAATGCATTTAGTGGGCTCTGATCTCCTCCCTTATCACCCTTGGCATACACTAACCTGTCACCACTCCACAAAGATCATGACAGTGCCTTCTATGTAATGCCACATAGCCCGATCTTGAGAGTCTTAACTGTCAGTTCCAGCTCTTCCTCGGCATGATGTGGCATACACACTTACCATTGGAATGAATAGAGATTGCTGAGGAGCAGCGCAAGACAGTCAAGACTTTCAAGACGTCTCATGTAAGCACAAAAAATTTAAATAAAAGAAGTACAAAGGCAGCCGAATTCTAAGCTAGGCCTATTATTTTTCTGGAGTTAGGGCTTGATAGATAGATAGATAGATAGATAGATAGATAGATAGATAGATAGATCTAGAGTTAAATAATCACAGTAGGTTATTTGAATCTGTTATCCAGCTTCCATACTGACTAGAAATGATGCCACTGCCGTAGGACCAAATGAGACATTAAACTTCTCTGCAAAAAAAAAAAAAAAATGCCCTAAGCTTACAACAACTTTTTAGCCAAAAGGGTGTTGCTCTTGGAACACTGCCTGGTTACACAGTCACAAGCCTGATAGCTGACTCACCAAGAACGGAATTTATACATAAAATTGTAGCCAAAGTCATTAAAATTGATTCAGAATGATAGTTGTCTTTTGCATTGTTTCTTATTTTGCATGCTTTCGTGTGAAAGAGAACTTGACAAAAGCTATACATTGATGTAGTAATAACCTATTGTTCAGTTTAAAGTTTGATCAGTTTAAAGTTATTACAGTGTCTTTAAAATTTCTATCACATATTATATCATAATTCTATTCTTGCAAATTAGTTTGGTATATCTGTTTTGTTTTTTGCTTAGAAAACCCCTGTTCAATCCTATAGACAATCTATATATTATGCATTCAATAAATAGATTTTCTCTTTATAAATGCAATAACATAATATATATCTATATCCATATAGATATAGCAGGGCTCACAATTTCAAGTCCTGAGCTACTAGCACTGAGCGAAGCAAAGCTATCCGGCACAGAGCTTTGCGTTCAGTGTGTGAGCTGAATGAAGTCAGATGATTGACCGCACCTTCAGCCAATCGGCTCATGCTTAACAACCGGCCAGACGTCGCATCCCGTCGTATACGCGAGAGCCGATTGGCTGAAGTTGAAATTGTTCTCGGCACGCTAAGCTCTGCGAGCTCTTGCCAGCTGAGCTGCCCAGGAGAAAATGACATGTCACACTGCTCGCAAAGGCAGCGCGCCACCGCTCCACGCTGCTACGCGTGCAGTGTGTGTTTTACGGCCTTAACCCTGCCCTGGCATTAACTTCACCCCTAAACACGCCCTCTTAAATAATCTTATGATAATTCTTATCTTATTATGGTTGCCGCTTGTAAACGGCAGATTGGGGATACACTAAAGGTGCCCATACACCTGCCGCGATCGTACGATAATCGGCAGGTGTATGGGCAGCGTGCGACCGCTTCTACTGTAAGGTCGTACGACTTTCGTCTTTCAAGCATGCTGGAAAACCATTGTATGATTTTTGACGAGTTGGTGGTGTGGTCGGAAGACGAATGCCGCACGGGCCACACTGCTCGCTCAGCACTGCAATCATCAGCGGGGAGGGCTTGCGATGATCGCAAGTACAATCTGCCTGTTCAAGATGGGCAGATCGTACGAGATTTTAATGACCAGTCGTGCGATGGTTGTAAGGTGTATGGCCAGCTTAAAACACAATAATACACTTCTCAATGTTTACAGGGAGGAGGCTGGCTGTGAGCAGGATCGATCCCTGGTTTATCTGTGTGTGATTAGTGCGGTCTGCAGCAGACCTCACTATCACCCCCAGATAACCAGGCATTGACCCTCCTCACAGGCATTCTTTCCTTCGGCTGGAGCTCATAACTGTCAGAGCTCCGGGCGAAGGAAGCCAGAGCTGACAGGAGCTGCTTTGCGGTCTGCATCCGACAGAGATACAGACCGTGAAGCTGCTCCCGCAAGTCAGGTGCGCGGTATGCGACCGTGTGCCTGACATGTCAGCTGGCTGTGGGCCACATAGTACTTGGAGACCCAAATTTCCACTTTGTAGGCGAGTGGAAATTTTGAGCCCTGTGTATAGTATGTATATATATATATATATCACACAAAATGCCAACCCCAACCACTAACTGGATGTTCTTTTACTTACTTTACTGTTGCTCTGTTAGTAGTACAAAGAAAAGAGGTCTTGCTATGTGGCTTCCTTGTGTACCAGAACCAGTGTCTGTTCTGTCTAATTTGATTGGATGTTATGTATTTACCAAAGTACTGGGTATGTTATAAATGTCTTCATGTCTTTACAACACTGGTCCCACATTTTGGAGCTTTAGGTCACTTGCCCTTTACACTGGAAAAAAAAGTGCTAATTGATTGAAATATAAGCCCTTCTGTAATGCTCCAAGTATGGTTTTAGTTGGTTTTTCAAATGGCCTGGTCTTTGGATTACCTTTACCCATGTACCAATTACTCTTATTCCCCTTACAGTTTTGTTATCACTCTGTAGCATTCAGGAATTTTCAAGACTCCAAAATAGTCAAGCTGTTCTTTTGTTTCCTGATTTAACTGTGGGAGACTTCAGCTCTTTCTGTTGTGAGAAGTTGTATTTTCTTCTGTTGGCTTTGGGACACATATTGGCTGGAGAAAGCTATAATTTTATTCAGCCATAATTAAGATGTCGGCCATGTGTGAGGAAGCTCAGTGTGTCAATATAAACACTGCTGTTATTTAGAGCAACATGAAGGTGCTGCTGTAAGAGAGGCAGTAGATATCCATATATATATATAT
>NW_017307573.1:330774-331951 GCF_000935625.1 Nanorana parkeri
TATATATATTTATTACTTGATAGCTTTTTCTTCTTTTTTTCTGAGAACGTGTTAATATTTTATGCAAAATGTAAAACACTGATTTGATTCAGTAGCTCATATTATGCTTTGTTGCCATGGCAACAGCTTAAGTCTGAGTCATGGGGAGAGAGTTTCCCTGGTAGACGCACTTACTTATATTGAGTCCTACAGAAATGTCAGTGGTCCGCAGGGACATAGATGTGTTTTTATTCAGAGGATATCAGTACAAAGATGTAGAACTGCATATGCAATTACAAGAGTACATGGCAGCCCTTAGCAAAAGCCAAATTTTTATACCAGTGACTTAATACAAATAATTCATTGCCAAGACATGGGGCCTAATGTATTAAAAGTGTCTGAAAGCAAAGTGTATGTGTTGCTCTAGATGGATTCCCCCTGTCATATTTATACTGCTCTTACATTGGCAAATATTTTATTAACTCTGAAAAATTATCAAAATCAACCTGTTTGAGTGAAAAATCTGTGACTTTTACCTCTTAAAAAAGCCATGCACCTGGAAATGTTGACGGCACACTTGCACTAGAGACATTCTGCATTCCACGAAATTTGGATGCCCTGGCTTGTGTATATGGACTCAGACCATTACAAATCACTTTGATCCCACTACTAGGTACCTACATCCCATGTACATTTTTCCTTTTTTTTTTTTTTTCTTTTTTCTTTTTTACATACTCATATAAACAGCCACCTGACAATTCTCTCCACCAATGGAACTACTAAACTTATCGCTCCATTTCCTCCCTGACTCCTCTCTTAGGGATCTATTCACAAAGCTGCCGAAGGATCTGGCCGTAGCTTCGGCCGATCCTTCGGCTAGCTTCGGCACCAGGACCCCTTCGGTTCAGGAGAACCGAGGGGGTGCTGTACGGCTATTCACAATAGCCCGTACAGCTCCCGATCACGGCCGAGCGGCTCAGTCGAGCGCTGAGCCGTGCTGAAAGACGAAGCTGACCGAGCGGCCGGCCATTGGCCGGCCGACAGCCTGCTTCTGACAGCTGGGCGGAGCCAGCCGTGATCTTACGGCTGGCTCCGGCCACTTTCAGAGAGATCAGCGTCCCTGGTTGCTAACCAGGGACACTGATCTCCAAGCATCTGACTCTCCCTGGCGCCCCGGGAGTCTCCTGCTCCCGGCCGC
>NW_017307573.1:332100-343356 GCF_000935625.1 Nanorana parkeri
TCTGCACTTCGGATCAGCCGAACATGCTGAGCATGTTCGGCTGTTTCGAAGCCACACGAAGCAAGCCGATGTACGGCTGATTTCAGCCGATATACGGCTGAAATCAGCCGTACCAGCCTGAAGTGAATAGCCGAACAGTGTTCGGCTCACTTCACTTCTGATCGGTCATTCACTCGGCTGCCCTCGGCAGCTTTGTGATTAGACCCCTTAGTCTCTCTACCCATTTCTTCTCTCTCTCTCCCCCTCTTCCTCCCCCATTCCCCTCCATTCACGCCCCTCCTACCCAAGGGGATTATTGGACCCATCATTACTTACAGGTACAAAGCCATCTGCATATGGGCGGACTTGGGAACACAGTTTCCAAGGCTGACCCACTTATCTACCATATGCCTGTACACTGTATCTTTGTATTTGATGGGTCTTAATCACCCACTTGTTTGATACTTATGTATTGTTAAAATTTTTGAATAAAAACTTATAAAGTAAAAAAAAAAAAAGCCATTGCGACTTTTACTTCCTTTACAAAACCATTGCAACTTTTACTTCCTCACAAAACCATTGCGACTTTTATTTCCTCACAAATCCATTGCGACTTTTATTTTCTCACTAAGCCTCTGTGACTTTTACTTCCTCACAAATCCATGTTCTTATTCACACTGTACAACTTTATCCTGTATATACTTTTTGTGCCAAGCCACACAAAATTTGAAGTTGTCATAGAAGGGTTAGAGGGGAAATGTCCAATGGGGACATTTGTTCCTGTCCAAGAGGGGATTTAATTTACATTTTATAAAAAAATATATGCAAAAACAATAGGGTGTCAATGCAACAGAATATTAGGTAAGAATCCTGGGTGTGAGACAGACAAAAAAAAATTATACTACAATAAAGGTACTAAAGTAAAATGGCTCTTTCCTGGTAATAACGATGAGTGTATTATAATTAGTATATTCAAGTTATTATTCTATATGGATTTATGTTTCTCTTTATATGTCTCTGTATAGCTAGGTCATTTCACAAATGCTATATTTAAATGTCCAGAGCTGCCCTCAAAGCTTCAAATTAAAGCCTTCCCAGACCACATTCAATGTTAAAAATAGAAGCTAAAATTGTTTCACAAAATAAAAGTGATCTGACTACAATGGTATACAGAGAGGGTTCTGTTTAAATACTGGCTATGTTGGAAGCTAGGGTATATTGTTTACACTGACCTACATATAGCAGTGCATTCAAAGATAAATGGGACTCCTTAAACAGAGGATAGTCAGGCTAGTCATAAATGAGTCAAACTGTGGGTTTAACTTGGCAAAACAAGGCTATTTTTACTTGCTGTGTTAGATAGCTCAGCTTGTGCTCTGGCATTGAACGTCTATCTTGTAAAACAGACAGGAGGCAATGTGTCAAAAGTAGCATTAAGCTAATACTACTACTATCATTTACAATTTTTTTCCTACTAAACAAAGATTTACAGCACAGTATAAAGTTGTTCACTGACTCATTTTTTATGTTTTTGTCTTAGGATAGGCCTATATTTATACCATGTTTGAGGCCAAACTCTGGGCTCAGCCCTCTTTTACAGAGACCATATCCCACCCCGCCCCTTCCCATTTTTTTTGCTGACTTTCTAAAATGTATTTTATATTTCCCTTTTTAACATGTCTTCAGGCTGGTCCTGTGGCACTCACTTCAGATCTTCTCAAAGATGCAGAAAGAGATAACAATCTAACAGAATTCCCTAACTAAATTTACAGCAATTGTTTCCTCAAATTTTGAAAAGTGTGTAAGAACCTGCAGTTGGCTTCAGGCCACTAGTAGGTTTTCAGGAGTGCAGAGAAAATGCACCAGCAAACTGTCCATAGTACTGCCCAAGCTGTCCAATAGTACCAGAGAGTCACAGAGTAATATTACTCTAAATTAAAGCTTTCTTTCCATCCATGAATCCTTATACAGAAATTATGCCCCCCCCACCCTTCCCCTTCACCACCAAGCAATACCTTACACAGTACTGCACAAAATTAGCTGCTGCACCCTCCCTATATACTTATCAGCTTAGTACCATGCCTGCTTGTTGGTCTATCACTAACTCATACTGCAGGCTCTGTTTACAAAGCTAATGGATAAGAACATATGTTGCCAGCACACCATGTATCTACAGTCCAAATGTTTTATTGTAGCTATCACTCATAGACAGTGTCAGTGTATGGAACTGTGAAGTGATCACTACAATAAAACACTAGGACTGTTGATCCATGGTGAGCTAGTGACATATGTTCTTATCCATGTGCTTATACCAGCCAACCTGCCAGCACCCCATGGATCTACAGTCCAAGTGTTTTATTGTAGCTATCACTCATGGACAGTGTCAGTGTATGGACACTGTGAAGTGATCACTACAATAAAACACTAAGACTGTTGATCCATGGTGAGCTAGTGACATACAGGTGAAACTCGAATAATTAGAATATCGTGCAAAGTTCATTTATTTCACTAATCCAACTTAAAAGGTGAAACTAATATATGAGATAGACTCATTACATGCAAAGCAAGATAATTCAAGCCGTGACTTGTCATAATTGTGATGATTATGGCTTACAGCTCATGAAAACCCCAAGAACCCCAAATCCACAACCTCAAAAAAGTAGAATATTACATGCAATCAATAAAACAAGGATTGTACATAGAACAATATTGGACCTCTGAAAAGTACAAGCATGTATATGTACTCAGTACTTGGTTTGGGCCCCTTTTGCAGCACTTACTGCAATTACTTTTGCATGATATTCTAATTATTCGAGTTTCACCTGTATGTTCTTATCCATGTGCTTATACCAGCCAACCTGCCAGCACCCCATGGATCTACAGTCCAAATGTTTTATTGTAGCTATCACTCATAGACAGTGTCAGTGTATGGAACTGTGAAGTGATCACTACAATAAAACACTAGGACTGTTGATCCATGGTGAGCTAGTGACATATGTTCTTATCCATGTGCTTATACCAGCCTACCTGCTGGCAGTTGCTATAGCACCCTACATTTAGCCTTTACTCTAGGCCTTGTCCAGAATCGTGTGTGGTGGGAATATCTTTAGTGAGTCTGTTTACAAAGTTGTGCCTATGGTATGTAAAACCAAATAAACCAAAAGAGCTGGATCTGCAGAGGTTGGCCTAGATGTCTCCATGGATAGACTATTGTCCTGAAAGATCTGCAGAAACAGTTAGAAAATTGAAGGTCTATTTACCTTGCAAATTAAGCCAATCTCAGAGCACAAGGAAAGCCTGTTTGTAGGGCACAGTCCTAAAATCAGGGGAGTTGAGCCCCAACAACAAAGTGAAATTAGTTGCACAGAGGTACAGAAAAGGCTTTTGTGTCTAATAGGATAATAGGTGGGACCTTCGTGTATTTACTCTAAGGCAGGATTTGTACCCTTTAACATAATTAACAGGTCCTCTTCAACCTGGTATAATCTGTTTAATGGAGGTCATCTGGAATACAAACTTGAATTTGTTTTGCCATGCTTTTTAATTTTTTTTCAAATTTTTTACTTATTCTGTCTCCATGTCAACATTTTCGTAAGTGTTCTTCAACACAGTAATTTTCCACAGTAACTAAATATTTATAAACTGCAGAAAAAAACAGGCAACAGAGCAAAGTGCAGTGAAATAATAAAATGGTTATTTGAATTGCTTTAAGTTTCTTTTGCATTTATTTTGACTTGTATGGTGAAGAAAAGCAATTTAGATACAAACAAATGTTCATGTACATAAGTCCTTGCAATGTTCCTTTACCAGTTTCTCCAGTGGAGTACCTCAGTTTTGTATTGGCAAAATGGATTAAAAGTCTTTATGCATTGGCAACATTTACTAAATAGATTTTTCCAGTACATTTTAAGTGAAATAGACAAATGTATGGCATGCGGTTCTTTAGAAGAAAGCTGCTGGAGGCATTGTGCAATGCCAGGAAACGGTCCTATGGCACTGGGGTTGCCGCCTGGCTGATATTTCACAAATCTGATCAGTAAAAATGGGGCTTGTTGCCAATGTAAGTATCAGAAAAGGGACCATAAATCCTGTATTCTTTCCAATAAAAGATGGCAACCTTATCTGACACAGATGTAGGCAAAGATGCCAAAGTATGCATCTGCTGACTTAATTCATAATTGAATAAGGAGCAGAACCTGGCTCTCACACTGACTACACAGTCCAGCATGAAAACCCCAAGAACCCCAAATCCACAACCTCAAAAAAGTAGAATATTACATGCAATCAATAAAACAAGGATTGTACATAGAACAATATTGGACCTCTGAAAAGTACAAGCATGTATATGTACTCAGTACTTGGTTTGGGCCCCTTTTGCAGCACTTACTGCAATTACTTTTGCATGATATTCTAATTATTCGAGTTTCACCTGTATGTTCTTATCCATGTGCTTATACCAGCCAACCTGCCAGCACCCCATGGATCTACAGTCCAAATGTTTTATTGTAGCTATCACTCATAGACAGTGTCAGTGTATGGAACTGTGAAGTGATCACTACAATAAAACACTAGGACTGTTGATCCATGGTGAGCTAGTGACATATGTTCTTATCCATGTGCTTATACCAGCCTACCTGCTGGCAGTTGCTATAGCACCCTACATTTAGCCTTTACTCTAGGCCTTGTCCAGAATCGTGTGTGGTGGGAATATCTTTAGTGAGTCTGTTTACAAAGTTGTGCCTATGGTATGTAAAACCAAATAAACCAAAAGAGCTGGATCTGCAGAGGTTGGCCTAGATGTCTCCATGGATAGACTATTGTCCTGAAAGATCTGCAGAAACAGTTAGAAAATTGAAGGTCTATTTACCTTGCAAATTAAGCCAATCTCAGAGCACAAGGAAAGCCTGTTTGTAGGGCACAGTCCTAAAATCAGGGGAGTTGAGCCCCAACAACAAAGTGAAATTAGTTGCACAGAGGTACAGAAAAGGCTTTTGTGTCTAATAGGATAATAGGTGGGACCTTCGTGTATTTACTCTAAGGCAGGATTTGTACCCTTTAACATAATTAACAGGTCCTCTTCAACCTGGTATAATCTGTTTAATGGAGGTCATCTGGAATACAAACTTGAATTTGTTTTGCCATGCTTTTTAATTTTTTTTCAAATTTTTTACTTATTCTGTCTCCATGTCAACATTTTCGTAAGTGTTCTTCAACACAGTAATTTTCCACAGTAACTAAATATTTATAAACTGCAGAAAAAAACAGGCAACAGAGCAAAGTGCAGTGAAATAATAAAATGGTTATTTGAATTGCTTTAAGTTTCTTTTGCATTTATTTTGACTTGTATGGTGAAGAAAAGCAATTTAGATACAAACAAATGTTCATGTACATAAGTCCTTGCAATGTTCCTTTACCAGTTTCTCCAGTGGAGTACCTCAGTTTTGTATTGGCAAAATGGATTAAAAGTCTTTATGCATTGGCAACATTTACTAAATAGATTTTTCCAGTACATTTTAAGTGAAATAGACAAATGTATGGCATGCGGTTCTTTAGAAGAAAGCTGCTGGAGGCATTGTGCAATGCCAGGAAACGGTCCTATGGCACTGGGGTTGCCGCCTGGCTGATATTTCACAAATCTGATCAGTAAAAATGGGGCTTGTTGCCAATGTAAGTATCAGAAAAGGGACCATAAATCCTGTATTCTTTCCAATAAAAGATGGCAACCTTATCTGACACAGATGTAGGCAAAGATGCCAAAGTATGCATCTGCTGACTTAATTCATAATTGAATAAGGAGCAGAACCTGGCTCTCACACTGACTACACAGTCCAGCAGATTATACAGGTAAAACAGTTCTTCAGTTGTAATCATTAGGGCTCTGCTGTCATGTTGATAGCCTGTCCAATGTGCTCTGTGTATCAGGAACTGCTGCCAGCACTTCTAAAGCTGGCCACAGACCTTACAACTATCGCAAGACTTTTGTCTTGCGATGGTTGTTAGGTAATTAATAAAACGTACAACCTGCCCATCTTGGACAGGCAGATCGTACTTGCAATAACCGCAAGCCCGTCCCGCTGAGGGGCGGGTTTCAGATGACCGCAATGCTGAACGGGCAGTGTGCGCTTGCGCACACCGGCCCGTGCGGCATTTATCTGACGAACATGCCACACACCCGCCGACAATCTTCTGACCCAATAGTGATTAAATGATGTTACTATTTGTAATCTGGCTAATGGATAGGCTGCTATCACAGGCCTGAGGCTCTCCACAGTATCCATGGCTTAACAGTGAACAAAGTAAATGTGCTGTTACAACAATTGTATGAGAATATGATACAATGCATAGTCACGGTTAATACTCATATTCCTGTGAATTAAGATCCTATATAGTCAATTTCCTTAAAGAATATTTAAACCCTAGCAAGCAGTAGATATATGCAAAAACATAAAAACAAGTTACGAAGTTACGAAGAGGGTTTAAACTTACTTGTGTCTCCGCCGCACATTCCCGTCTGAAGATCTGAAAAATCTCGGGGGCCGCAAAGGATGATGGAGCGGGCGCATGCGCAGTACAGATCTTTGGCCGGGAGACGAGGACAGACACAGTGTAAGTCAATGCAGGTAGCCTGGCAGCGTACACCCACACAGACTCCGGTGGACACAGACGACACCGCAGTCAGTGCTGGATCAGCACCAGCACTCTAGGGACTCCTGAAAACTACAGGAAAGAAGAAGATGATGGGATCAAGAGGCATCATTTAAGGTAAGTCCTTACACTAGCATTGGGGGGAGAATTATCCTTTAATGTCACTTTAAGCCATTATCGGCATTACTAGCATGTCATCAGTATAGTTGGTTCATAAGCTACCATCTAGTTGTCATTTTGTTTCGTTCACCATCTTTTTCTGTGTTTCCTCACATTTTATGATGTATTTCCCCTTTCCTCTTGTATTGTCTTTATGGTATCATGGCTGTTTGTCTCATTGCCACATGTTAATATGCTTACGTGGGGGAAACATTACCATTTTTGACCTGCAAATACCGTCTTTTCAGTCATCTGCTACATCTTGTCTGCTGTAACCTGCTGCAGTCAATAAAGATCTTTGTGGATGAAAGGGTAATTGGTGAGTTCAGCTATCTGATAAAGATTGTCCGCGGTTATTGTATCTGCCTATACAGGCCAGGCATAGAGGTCTCGGCAAGGGATAAATCACTAATACAACAATTGGAGTCAGAATAGGAAATGTAGGAATTGAATCATAGCCTAGATACAACTTTATTCCACTAGGGGCAGAGGGCAATTGGGTAAAATAGCTATTATATTCAACTGTCTCCTAACTCTGGAATAAAGTTGAATTTGGACCATTTTAATTGGTGTGGTGCTTCAATTCCTACATCTAGGGTAACTTGCTGGGCTGCGTTGTTAGTGTGACAGTTCAGTCCTGCACAGTGCAGACAACAGCCTGTCAGTGCAGAGCCAAGAGAAGCTAGTGATGCAGCTGTGCTGCCTCCATCACAGGGCCAGTAGCGGGTGCCTCTACTCCCCTGCTTTGGACAACCCAGCTTCTTTGTGTCACAATGTGAAAAGGGGACAGTTATCATGCAGTTTCTCAATTGAAATGGAGAACCATTGAGGGCATTGTTGGATGGCTTTCTGGACCTTTCTAATTTTAAGGCCAGCTGATCACTTTATGCCTCTACATCTAAAGTTTAATGCCATTCAACAATTATATTTTTAATTAGATATAGGCATTCAATTGTGCATTGCTTTCCATTTTTAATGTGTATTCTATTTATTTATTTATCTCTGTCTAATATCTATGGGTTTCTTCACTGGTGTAAAATTACACTTTTACATTATTTCAGAATATTTTTTAATGTTAACTATTAACAGCTAACATTTTACTTGCCAGTGGAAGAAGAGGACACAGCTTGGAATAATCATCTGTCCCTGAGCTATTAAAAAATAGAATTTGCAGATGCAGACAATATAATTACTCGTTAGTCTAAAAGGATCGCAGCAATTAAAACGTTAGAGTGAAACTAAGAACAATGCATATTTCCTTTTGTTTGAGAACTCCTTTATAGCATTTATTCTAGATGATTAAATATCATGCTTTCTTTCCTATATTATAGTATAATATTAAACACATATATCTATTCAAATAATCATTTCACTGCCACTGAAGTTATTTAATCATAATCTGAAATTAATAAATTTGATAAACTCATTTAGTTACAGCAGATTATTTTGCTTCAGGGGTATATCCACCCAGGCATCTATTACATTCCCGACTAATGTTGCCTGGTATTGAGTGTTAAAATGAACCAGTTTCTGAATTTATTAAAAGAGAACTTCTAGAATAAAGGATTGAGTAAAGAAGGGTGAAAACATCTACATGAGTTTTTACTGCTATCTGTGTCCCCCTCAGGCAGATTTCCCTTCACTCCCTTTGCATGAGACAAAAAAGGAAGTGAGCATGAATCAAGCCATAGTGAGAGAAAATCTTATTTTTGAACATTATTACTACAACAGATATCTCCATTTACTCTGGTGCTAAGTGAAAACCCTTATTACTTTAGTAAATGGACTCCAGTAAGTCAGGGACCTAGAACAAACATACATTTTAACAGGGCTATTCACAAAAGGATGAATAGACCCTGAAAATATAAGGAAAATGCCCCCATAGCACACGTTCTAATTAAGTCAGCAGTGGTAGTTCATTTAGCATGGTTGGTACTTTAAAAGTAGAGACTTCTCACTTAACAAAATGAATGTCCCTTTAAAGGCACAGTCAATTGTTTGCAAAAATGCGCATTTATCAAATACAGAGCATGCAATGGCGATCAGATCATCGCGCGTGCAATGCACGGTCTCCTGCAGACTGCTTTTTCAGCTGCAAGTCCGTGCAGAAGTAGGGATTATTTGTCTGGAGGATGTCATTGATGGACTGCACGTATGGTGGTATTACTACACTTGTGCTTCATTAAGCTGGCCTTTGGACTAACCTTGCATTTAAAATATAACTAAAGGCAATTTTTTTTTAGATTTGGATAGAGTAGCGGAGGCTTAGAACCCCTGTCAGTTTTTTGTTGTTGTCTGTGTCCACATTAGATAGACTTACTCTCTCTAATTGTCCTGATCACAAATGCCACCTGGATTGAATAAAAGGGTAATCCAAAATGTTGATTTTTCGCCAAACAGGAATAGAGGGGAAACCTTCCTCATAGACAACTGTATAAAGGTGGCCATACACCTTACAACCATTGCACGACTTTTGTTGTGCGATGGTCGTAAGGTAATTAAAATCTTGTACGCTTTGCCCATCTTGGACAGGCAGATTGTACTTGCGATCATCGCAAGCCCTCCCCGCTGAGGGGAGAGCTTCCAATGATTTCAATGCTGAGCGGGCAGTGTGCAAATACCGCCCGTTCGGCATTTGTCTTCCGAGCACGCCACTAACCTGTGAAAATCGTACGATTTTCGGCAGGTTTTCAAGCGTGCTCAGAAGACAAAAGACGTGCGACCGTACAGTAGAAACGGTCGCACGTCTTCCATACACCTGCCGATTATCGTACGATCGCAGGATCACCCGCGATTATTGTACGATAATCGGCAGGTGTATGGGCCTTGAAAATGCAAGTTGCCTGGCTACCTCTTGATTCAGTACTTATTGCCTGGAACAAGCATGCAGCATATCACAGAAACAATTGTCAGTGACTCAGAAGGTACGGAAGTCAAATCATCAGTATGACAGTTAGACAAGTAGCACTTTCAGGAATAAAGCTCAGCAAGAGCATCCCTTATAAGTCTGTCTTGGCAGATTATCTCCTCATATCCCTTAACTCTTGAAGCAGAAATCCAGAGAAAACTAAAACTAATCCTTGTAGTGGGTCAGCTTCCACACGCAAGGGTTAAATGCTCCTTTTGTCTAGAAGAGGAGGAGAAAACAGAAATGCTTTCCACTTTCTTAGTTCCCCCAGCAGCCCAAGCTTTTCCCCACTTTTCCACATTCTGGGGTGTGGGTTGGGCTCTTGACATCCTAATGTACTGGAAAGGCCACGACTGGTTGTGCGGCGAAGAGATGTGGCTTCACGGACCGGTCGTGCAGCAGGAAGGATGCCTGCGGAAGTGAAGAATATGGTAAGTATAGTGCTTATTCCTATAACCCTAGACAAAACAAGCTGTTAAATATTGTAGTGCAGATGAGAACCCATTGCAAGGGTTATTTTTGTTTTCCCCGGAGTTTGTCTGTCACCTAACAGGTTCCTACACTGTGCACATTGCTATTTTTAGTAGATTATTAAATATCATGTTACCTTGTTCCCAAATAAGCCTAACCACCAAGCATATACTACATTATGACCATTGATTTTAAAAAGACATAACTAAACCTGAAGGAATGTCTTGCCCGATATACACTCAAATTTTAGGCCAACTGTTCCAGAGGTCATCAATTTCACTTTCCATTTCCCTCCCTTTAGGGTGACTGTAATATCTTGGTAAAGAAAACATTTATGAAACCACAGATTTAAATTTTCCAGACAATTCAGACCGAATACGAGAAGGACCCTCATCAAGTAAACATTACTATTTTTTCTTTTTGCTAACGTCAGCAAATTAGATATAACTACACTCTACTAAGATGTATATAGTAGATGTAATATCATATCTATATTGTCAAAAGCAGCACAATTACTCCCCTATATCTGGCCACATTCAGAATAATAGCTGTTGTGTTATTAAAACCAATATCACAAATTGCTGTACAATTAATTTACATGGCGCTGGAATTACAAAAAGCCAGTGCACATGTACTTATTTTCATTGAACTGATCAAGTTGTGCTATTTCAAAAAACTGTTTGGGCAAACAACCTAGGAAGATAAATTGATCCGTTTGACCTGTTTGAGGATTTGTGAAATCTGTGCCCTCAGTACATACAAGAGATGTGCACAGCGTGCTGTTGACTTTCCTCATGCTTCCAGTGAAGCACAACAGACAAAGGAAGTCCTTGCTTAACAACCAACTGCCGCCTGTGAGCTTGAATGCTCAGTGCTATGGCCTTTTTGCCCCCTGCTGCTTGATGTAGATTGCTACTTAACCTTTACATGGAAGAAATTATCAGCTGTTCTGCTGCTGCTTATGTTGATAACAAGGTGATGCTGTTGTATAGTACAGTACTGACAAAGTCCTGTCAAAGCAACCAAATTAAGACACATGATTGGAATTCAGATTCTAATAAGAGCAAGTACATTGTGTTTATGTACGTATATAT